>NC_050595.1:2110000-2170000 GCF_013368585.1 Megalops cyprinoides
CAGGGTCATAATCATTCACCGGCTGGATTTAACCCATAACCATCTGATTGATCGATATAAAATAAGACCCTGCTAAGAAGTTGTCAAGGAGCACCATCTATGCAGCTGTGATGTAACTGCAGCAGTCAAGATAAAATAGCACTGCTGCCATCGGGGGGCTACTGCACCTGCTCAGGACAGAGATCTAACGCTGTTGCGGTCGGTCTGTGATAAACCTGCTTTAACTGTACAGAGGAGGGCTGATTTCACTGTAACTCTGATGAAGGTTCACCCTGCTGGAGCAGCCCAGGGCAGGGGGAGGATGGTGAGGGGTATGAGGTCATACCAGAGAGGGGCGCCCCATGCATGATGATGGCGATGCCGCGGCGGTTTCGGGCGGCCTGGCCCTCAGGCGACAGGTCGATGCCCATGTGTCGGGCGATGGCTCTGGAGACGGGATTGGCTGCCAGCTCACCCACGCTGACTAGAGGTTTACTGTCCCCTGCGTCTTTAGCCAGCTCTGTGGAGACAGAGAGACAGCGAGCTATAATCACACACACACACTAACCCTAACCCACGCTGGCTCAGTGTCTGTGGAGAGAGAGACACAGAGGGCTATAACCACACACACACACACTAACCCTAACCCACGCTGGCTCACTGTGCCCTGAGCCTTTCGGCAGCTCTGTGGAGAGAGAGACACAGAGAGCTATAACTACACGCACACACATACACGCACATACACACACACATGCACATACACACAGACACACACACACACATACATACAGACTCACACACATACACGCACGCACACACATACACACACACACATCTACAGTGTCCTTTACAGTAGTGTGTTTATGTGTTGTTTAGTAGGTGACACTGTGTAGTGTGTAATGCTCTGTGTGTCTGTGTGTAGTACCTCCACTTGTGGTGCCCTCCTTGGGGGGTATTGTTTTGTCGTCCTCAGTGTGGTGGTCCCCTGTCTGGGGGTGCAGGGGGGAGCATGCCCCCTCTTCCTTCCCCCCACCCCCCGGGCTGCCCCTCTCCTTAGCTGAGCTGGGTTTCGGCCCTGTGGACACAGAGCTGGCAGTCAGGCCAGACCTCTCAAACAGCAGCTCATTCTCACTCTCACTGACATTACACTACATTACATTATTGGCATTTAGCAGACACTCTTATCCACAGTGATTTACATCGGTTACAGTGTTTTTACAATGTTATTCATTTATAGAGCTGGATATTTACTGACACAATCGTGGGTTAAGTACCATGCCCAAGGGTACATCAGCAGTGCCCCAGCGGGGAATTGAACCTTTCAGTTACGAGTCTGGCTCCTTAACCACTAAGCTACACTACCGTATGGACTTCCTCACACTTCCCTACTTTTATGCAAATGAGGTACACGTACCCTCCTCCTGCTGCAGTGCATTCTGGTCTTTGTAGTACTCCAGCAGCTCTGGGGGCAGCATCTCCCCTGGGGCGCGGGGGGGCAGCAGCAGCATGTTCCTGGCATCGTACCCCTTCACCACGCGCAGGATCTGGGACAGGAAGAGAAACACAGACGGGGAAGAGGAGGCAGAGGCGGAGGGATGAAAAGACAGACAGTTCATTTTGCTTTCAGCAAACAGAATGAATTATTTGTTTGAGGCTCCACATAGTCAGAGCACTTAAGAGACTCCACTGCTGTAGAGGCTGCTGGGAAGAGTGACAGCAGACTGCGGCTTCATGAACTGCAAAATGTGCTACCAGTGTTTGGAAAATCACAGTGAGTTACTGAAGAGAACAGTCTTTTCTCACACAAGTCACATGATGACAGGCTATGAATGGCTTGACCCGTTACTGGTATACATGAGTCCTCACTCTCTCGAGATTCCTGAAAACTCCCTTTTACACAGGGTAACACATCACCTTACAGTGTAAGCCCAGTCACTTATACACAGGTAACACACAGGTAACAGCCTCACACTGACACACAGGTAACACACAGGTAAGCACCTCACCTCTTCCTCCTCCAGGTACTGCCTGTCGTACTCCAGGGAGTAGAACTCGATGGGGAAGGGGCAGGGATTTCGGACCAGCACCTCCCCCTCCTCACCCGCGCTGTAGGGCAGGGCGGGGCCCAGCTCCAGAATGGGGGTGGAGAATTCCAGCCGGGGCTCCTCCCCCTGCCCCTGAGCCAATAGCAGGACACGCTGAGAGCTCTGCGCCACGGTTACCACCAGCCGCTGACTGTACACCCTCTGGCAGAGGACAGCAGAGAGGGACACGGTGGGGTTACAGAGGACTGACCTTCCAGCACGTTCTGCCCCTGAAAATAAGAGCTCCACGGACTCCACTCCACCTTTTGCTCACTGCATTTATCATTGTCATTATTATCAGGAGTGGTATTTACAGTCTGTTGTTGTACTTCAGGGTGAAGGGGCTTCTGACTCACCTTAAGCACAGCCAACAGGTGATGGCAGTGAAACAGATGCAAACAGAGCTCGCTGTGCTACTGCGACGTTCTAACCGCTGACCATCTCTGCTTTCATTCATGCTTTGGTCCTGTGCCTACAGTGCTGCTACTTTAAGGATGATTATCCATCTGACCTCACTGGCCTTACGGTGGGGGGTGGGCCAGGGTGACACCTGACAAAAACCCAGACCAAGGGCCTGGTGACATTGCACCATGGGTGGGATTTACCCAGAAGCCCATGGGTTTCCTGCTCCACAGAGGGGCAGGAATTCAATCAATCTGCTAATGAACCTCTAAGTACTGATTTCAGACCTGCCATTGTCAGCAGTTGTTTTACCCTCCAGAGGCTAAATGCACGGTTATCAATTTCTTGCTAAAAGGAAAAGCAGCTGATTGCACTGAGGCTGTTTCTCATCAGTAGATAATTAAAGTTTTGACTGAACTCCGCCCCGGGTGTCAGAGCGGCTGCCTCAGAAGGCCTTTGGATCGCTCTGCGCTGGTGCTGTCGGGGAGACGGTCTTGGTTTCAGTGTCCAGAATGCCCTGCTCTATCTGTGTGCCTCTTTAGAAGAGGAGAACAGAGAGGTCTGATGTTACAGGATTAGTTCAGCATGACATTACAGAATTACAGAGGGCGCGAGGGTTCAGATGGCAGGCGTTACAGGCCACTAACAGAACAGAATAAACAGGGGACACTCATAGGCAAACTGCTCTTCCTGTCCAGGGGCATCAGAGATATGCTGCTGAATTTGATCTGAAGCTTTAATTGACTCAAAGCTGAGTGGGGAAGTGGGCCTCTGCCAGGTTTAGGCTGCGGCAGCTCTCTCTCTCTGTCTCCCTCTCTCTCTCTGTCTCCCTCTCTCTCCCTCTCTCTCTCTCTCTCTCTCTCTCTCTCTCTCTCTCTCTCTCTCTCTCTCTCTCTCTCCCCCTCTCTCTCCCTCCCTCTCTCTCTCTCAATTCAGGTTCCATCTGAAGGTGCTGGAGTGCTGTATTGGCATGGCATAAGACAGGGCTGCCAAAGCTGAGGTGACAATGGACAACAACAAACAGCAAATAATTATGCAGATGCAACCTGACAGCTTTTAAAGTTCCCCTCTCCCTCCCTCACTCTGCCTCCCTCGCTCTCTCTCCCACGCTCTCTCTCCCCCTTGCTCTTTCTCTCCCTCCCTCTCTCGCTCTCTCTCTCACTCTATCTTTCTTCATTTGCTCTATCAACCTTCAACAATTTCTCTTTCTTCATCTCTCATATCTCTTTCTCTCTCTCCCTCTCTCTCTCTTTCTGTCTGAAAGGTCGATTCTCTCTCTTGTTCAGTTTCTTTTTCTGTCTCTCTCTCCATTATTGGCAAACCAGGTCTGAGGAAAACACAGAAAGCTAAACCTGCTCACTGACCTGTACACTGAATGAAGACAGTCAAATCACAACAAATGCCTGCCATGATCATCATGGCTACAAATGTTATCACTTTCAGGGAAACCCAGACGTGCTCCAACAATAAAATATTGCTAATCAATCACCATCCCTGAAACCCCCAGTGAAGGTGAAAGATGCCCGTGCTGAGATAACACTGCCTGTGTGAGAGAGCGGGGGTGTGTGTGTGTGTGTGTGTGTGTGTGTGTGTGGGGTGGGGGGGGGGCAGTAGCAGGGGCTCGGTAGTTAGGTGGGGTCTGATGGTAATGTGTGGAGTTCTGCTTGCTTTGTCTCTCTGGGTGCTGTGCACAGAAGCTGACTGATGGGTATATTGAGCAATAAAACGTTCTTTGGCGTGACCGAAAGAAAATGATTTATTGTTTCTTTTACAGCTACTGCTGTCGTTAAACAAATGGGGCACATACACACACACACACACATAAACACACACAGCTGCCACTGAACTCACTCTGAAAGTGGAAGAGTAGGGCAGAGTGGGATACACAGAAAGGAGAGCCAGGGAAAGATCGAGAAAGAGAGAGATCAATAGATACAGGGAAAGACAGACAGAGAGAGAGAGAGGGATGAACTGTGCTCACACACCAGTCTTCAAGATTCTCATTTTCCAAAACACGTTTATCCTGAAGGAGCAATTACACAAACCCCCTGAGAGAGGAGGAGAGCCGAGGAGAGCCGAGCACAGCGGTAATGGCGGGAGCGTGCGGGGCATCCGTATCCGCACCTCATCCCCTCTGTCAGCTCACGGGGCCCTCGTTTACAGACGGCCTGTCACTCTGCACGCAGCTCCTGACCTGCGCTCCGCGCCTGTATCGGCTCGCAGTGTTTTTCCTGCTGCCTCCCGCTGTCGGCTGTTACTTTGACTGCGGCGTCTGCTCCTTACGACGGCTACATACAGTGTCGTATTTTTTCATGCTGGTTAAGAGGACTGAATTGAGAGAATTTAGAAACAGGGAAGAGATGGTGCTTGGATGTTTGTACGTTGGGGGACGTTCGGGGGGGCGGGGCGGGGGGGGGGGGGGTACAACAACGCAGACACAGCAGGTGAAAAGCGATCACACCCCGCCCCTCCCCCCACACCGGGCACTTACCCCCTCAGCAGGGCTGAACTTGACCTGCACGTTGACCCTGTCGCCAGGCAACAGCAGCCCGGCCGGGGGCAGCATCTGGAACACCGCGGGGGGCGCGGGCTGCTCCTGCCGGGCCTTGCGTCTCAGGTGGGGGGGCACGTGCTTGTCGATCTGTGGGACACAGCGGCCGCAGGTAATGGAGACACAGCCATTACATGCTCTATAAACCGGGAGCTCACAGATGAGCCGTTCACACAACCTTTATGGGCGATAAAGTCACTGTGAGACACGAACCTGCAGAAGAATACAGCACATCACTGCCTGCGGAGAGGACAGGCGGCACTTCACACACCTCCCACTGCAGCTGGGCCTTTGGATGCAATTAAGCCACAGCTGATCCAGCGAGGGGCTACCCTACAGTACACCTGAGGTACCTGGTATCACCACTAGATGGCAAAAAAGCACTAATTAGGGGATCAGCGAAAGAAGTCCAGGCCCTGCAAAAGGAGTTCTCTGCCTGCTCTCATTCACCTTATGAACTGACACATGACTGTCTAGCATGTAATCCTGCCTCAGATTCCTGCCTGTATTTATATCTCTCTGCAGTGTGCGAGCTCCCCTCCAGCGGGCGCTGTCGTGCCCCCAAGCTTTCTACCTTCTTCTTAGGCCGCTCCTCCTCTGCCACCGCCCACTTGCAGGGCACCGGCTCCTGATTGGACAGCTGGATGGTGATGACCTGACACTGCCCACACTGGATGGTGCCGAACTGCAGCGTATCCGTGGAGATGGTGAGGGTGGGCATGGTGACCAGCGCCCGCAGGCGCACCTGCACTGAAGGACCGCCCACCACCTGTCAATCAAACATGAAATACAGATTTAACCCTTTCTGTGCAGACGTGCAGCTGGGGGCGTGATGTACAGCAAATGCAGGTAATCAGTAGGAGCAAAGCCTGAAGGCAAGACAGGACCACAGATATCTACAGCAGCAGGTACTCAGCAGAGAAGAGGGGAATGTGCTTCTCTTAAATGGCTAGAAAGGGCACCACAGCCCTGCTAGCCTGAACAAAAGCTCACTCCCGTCCAATACACCCCTAAACCCCCACAGTACCCCCCCACTCTCTCCTCTCCCCCACCTGGATGGGCATGACTGTCTCCACCGGCCCCAGCTCCAGGTTGGCCCCGTACGGGTCGAACTTCACCTCGAAGGTTTCCGTCTCACAGTATGGCAGGTTCCTCACCCTGTCGAGCTCCGCGCTGAACCCTGAGGAGGGGTCAGAGGTGAAGAGGTCACGGTGGGGTCACACTGTTTCACACTCAGACAGTGACACTGGGGTTACCTGGAAAGGCCTGGAGACAGTGCTGAATGACACACCTGCTGGAAGACACTCACCTGCCTCGGCCAAGAGGCGGCGGTCGGCTCGGAAGCACACAGACACGGGTCCGGTGTTGGTCACTTTGACGATGTGGGTCGGCACGCTGCCGTGGATCACACAGCCAAAGTCCAGCAGGTACTCAGGTAGAGTAAACCTGGACAACAGGCACAAGGACACAGTGACAGAGACAAACAAATCACATACCAGCCCTGTGGGTCAAAGGTCAGCTACATCACAAAAAGAGAAAACGGACCTGAGCTGAGTCATCGTCAGTGGGTGATAAGGCCAGGCTCGAGCTCGGGCCGCAGGGCTCAGCCTGCTCCTGAAATAAGCACTTCTACCGACTGAACCACACAGCAGCCCCACAAATAGCCTTGTTTTGCCACTGGGCAAATTTATGCTAAATCAGGACAGGGCTTTGAAAGCTCACTTGGGGCTGTAGGGGAAAGAGGAAGCAGTGTTTTTTTGGTGCTGGGGGTTAGAGGAAGCGGTATTTTTGGGGTGCTGGGGGCAGGATGAAGCAGTGTTTTTGGGGTGAGATCAGTGGTAAAGCCCACCTGCTGAGCCTCTTGCGCCACCTGCTGCTGGATGTGGGCGTGTCGCTGCTGTCCTCCTCCTTCCCCTCCACCTGCAGCTCGGCGTTCTGCTTCACCAGCAGCCTCTCCACCTCCATCTGCAGGAGGGCGTCGTACTGCGCACACACAGGGACACGCGTCACACTGCGTCACACTGCGTCACACAGCAGCCTCTCCACCTCCATCTGCAGGAGGGCGTCGTACTGCGCACACACAGGGACACACGTCACACTGCGTCACACTGCGTCACACTGCGTCACACAGCAGCCTCTCCACCTCCATCTGCAGGAGGGCGTCGTACTGCGCACACACAGGGACACACGTCACACTGCGTCACACTGCGTCACACTGCGTCACACAGCAGCCTCTCCACCTCCATCTGCAGGAGGGCGTCGTACTGCACACACACAGGGACACACGTCACACTGCGTCACACTGCGTCACACTGCGTCACACAGCAGCCTCTCCACCTCCATCTGCAGGAGGGCGTCGTACTGCACACACACAGGGACACACGTCACACTGCGTCACACTGCGTCACACTGCGTCACACAGCAGCCTCTCCACCTCCATCTGCAGGAGGGCGTCGTACTGCACACACACAGGGACACACGTCACACTGCGTCACACTGCGTCACACAGCAGCCTCTCCACCTCCATCTGCAGGAGGGCGTCGTACTGCGCACACACAGGGACACACGTCACACTGCGTCACACTGCGTCACACAGCAGCCTCTCCACCTCCATCTGCGTCGAGTGGAGATGAAACTGCCACCACAGTGCTCCACCAGGACCGCTGTTTACAGGACTTTATGCCCATTGTAATTCCACTGTAAGGCATATAACACAGTGTGTTCTTCATGTTAAAATGCTCTGTTTGAGATTTTGTTTGGCGGTGTGTTGCTGCATGTGTATTTTGCGGGAGGGTGGAGTGAAGAGGGGGTGGGAGCCCCCCGCAGTGGGGGTCTCGGGGGGAGCAGTTTCGGGGAGACTCACGGTGGGGACGTAGTCATCCACAGACAGGTCCCCCGCGCCGGTGGTGGGGCGGCTGGGGGTGTCCTCCCTCTGCCTCTCCCTCTCCACGGCCTCTCTGGCCTCCTTCAGCACGGAGCCGTACCGCTCCTCCTCTGGACACAAAGGGGGGAGGTGCAGTCAGAACAACTCCAACCCACACCTCTCCTCTTTCACATCCCTCCCTCTCCATGTGAGAGAATATGGGGAAAAAGACTTTAAACAGCCAATGAGAGTGAGGTACGGGATTCTAAGGGGCAGGGTTCAATCTACATTAGTACCAAACTGTGACTAACAAATAAACACAATAAAGTGTTGCTTTCAATAGAGGCACAATGCATTACATTTGTTCTGGCAACACCTGAATGTGCAAAAGCATATTTGTGAAGAACAGAGACAACATTTGCATTTGACTGTGAGTTAAAGTTAAGATGTTGACTGACAGGCATTAAGCCCAGTCTTTTAACCATTCGTTTGGCACCTCCTGCCACACATGATCCCCATCACATGACCTCAGGTGCAACTCTAAAAAAACGAAGGGTGACAGCTTGTGTCATTAGGAGACTTTTGGAGGACAGCCAGGCCTCATACCCAGGATCCTGGGCAGGTCCAGGCACACCCTGGGGAAGACGCCCTCCCCTTTCAGCGTGATGGTCTCCGGCTCGAAGAAGGACACCTGGAGGTCAAAGGTCGTGTGGAAGACCTCAGGTGTCCCTGGGAGGAAGTAGACCGTCAGCTTCTGCTCCGCCTTCGCCTCTATGTAGCCCTGTTACGACCGACAGACAGGTTTAGCAAGCACACAAGGTCCATTTCAGACACATATCCTCTTGTTTACATTCTTTGCATGTAATTTTCAAAGGAAAAAGGCCTGTTGTTCCAGCAGACATGAAGTGACTCCACTACTTCTTAGGCTATTAGCGTGCTGCGTTAAACCACCTCAAGCGTTCTGGGATATGCTTCAGCTCTCCTTTCACATTCACTGAAAATGAAAGTTAAAACTGCATTATGAAACTATATTAAAACCTATTCTTCAAAGACAGTGACCAAGGTCTCAGTACTTTTTTCCACAAAAAAATTCTCAATGGATCTTTTTTCAATTTCAGAAATGAATAAAAACACTTTCCAGAGTGAATCTTTTAACTTAAAAAAACCCCATAATCTTCCAGCTGGTCGGTTTATGAAACAAACCAACAGGCCTCATTAGTGTGCAAATATTTCTGTCAGTCCTTGAAGCAAGTGACTCAGTCACGCAAACATTGATATAGTCCAATAAGTTAACTGAGAAACGGACTCGCCAGGCCCCCAGGACTGCTTTATGTTTTTAAAGTCTTCATGTCTGCATATTAAACCCCCCCCCCCCCCCCCCCCAAACACCCTGCCTCCCCGGGTGGGGGTCGGGACTGTCGTACCCTGTGGGGAACGACCAGCGGCACGCCGGGCAAGGGGTCCCCTGAGGATGCGTCCTGTGACCCCAGAAGAACGGTGAACTCGAACCCCACTTTCCCTGTGTTCCTCAGAGTGACCTCTGCCTCCCCGACACGGTCAAACAACTGCAGAGAGAGACGGGGGGGGGGGGGAGCGAGAGAGAGAGAGAGAGGGACAGAGACAGAGACAGGGGGAGGGAGAGAGAGAGGGACGGAGAGGGAGAGAGAAGGAGAGAGAGAGGAAGAGATGGGGGAGACAGAGAGAGAGACAGAAAGAGAGGAAGAGACGGGGAGACAGAAAGAGAGAGAGAAGGAGGGACGGAGGGAGAGGAAAGGAAGGAAAGGAAGAAGGTAAAGGGGAAGGAAGCAGGAGAGAAAGAGATAAAGGAGAAAAAAGAGGGAGGAAGAAAGGGAGGCAAAGAAAGAGAAAAGGGAGAAAAGGGATAATTGTCAGAAAAAGTGACAGGTAGAGCGGAGAAAGAGAAGGAGAGGAGACGGAGAAAAAGAGGGAGTGTGGGCAGGGGAAGACCTTATGAAACACCTTATAAAACAGTAAGAAATAGAGCTGATTTACAGCAGAGTTAAGTCAATAAAGGAGGGACTCAATGGTTCATCCTTCACTGTGCTGTGTCACCCTTCACAGTGACTGACACCAGCGGGGTTCATACAGAACAAAGCCTCTATCAGACCCTGGGGCAGCAGGAACCAGGAACTAGGGAGCCCAAAAGCTGACAGGACTCCTGGTCCCGCCCACTGCAGGTCCAGCCAATCAGGGAAAAGTGACAGGTATGAAATTTCTTCAGAAAGATGGATGCTGACGTACTGTATCATATTCTTTTATTACAGGATAAAGCCTGTTGCAGAGACTTCTTTTTGATACTGGTGTTGATTGTCGTAATACTTGGCAACGTATTATGAATCGGGACTCCAGTCTTCAGACCATACGTTAGAGGGGCATTTAAAAAACATTAAAAAAAAAAGACCAACATTGTTTCTTCTGAAGCAGCTAGTCTTCTGAGAATTTTATGCTTTGCTTTTTGTTTTCATACAATAAGACAGTTTTGACCCAAACAAGCAGTAATGACATTACAATTATATGGTAAATACAATTATACAGAGCAGTGATGTCATGTTGTGCAGGGTGAGGAGAGAAATTTGGGCAGCTACAGGATGTTACAGTCCTGTGGTCCAATTCTAAAAGGGAGGGAGGTTTACTGTGGCGTGGCAGCTCTTCACACAGAGGAAATTATGTTTCATTCGAAAATGGCAGAGGATGTGTCTGAGAAGCTATTTGGCTGATAAAATCCAATCTTAGTTGATATGACATTATCGCTCTGAGCAGACCAATCAGAGCCAGCTTCCCGTTCGGGCAATAAGCCGGACAGGGTTATACCTCCACAGAAAGCGCTGGAGCAAACACATTCTCGGGAGAAAGGTCTGCTCTTAATGTTCCTCAGAGTGCAAAGTATTTATCTTCCATGTGTGCGGAGATTAGTCAGCCAAAACATGAGGTCCTGACTTGCCAGAGGCCTAAAATAGCTGTTTTTTAGAAAGTTCCCATCGCCAGAGTTTGAAGCGTTCGCTTGCCGAATGACTCATTTGAGAGATAAGCCCTTCTGTGTATCCTGGCTTTACTGAATGAAGTCAGGCAACAGCAAGCACCAGAGAATTTCTGAGTGATTGGCTCTATTAGATAAGAGCACATATTTGAGATGGCCTATCAGAAGGTAAATCAAAGATTAAAATACTTCATACTTAAAGAAACATTGGAGAGTGGACTTTTGGGCTGTCCACCATCCTGTTAGAGAAGTTGTTACCTCCCAGCTTCATCTGACGGGCTTTGCCCCCTTCCCAGTCCTGGTTAGCTGCTGAAGCACTGCTGTGGACCTGACTGGGGCTCTAGGTCCACCAGACACAAAGCCAGCAGTGGGAAGGCGGTCAGAACCTGAAGTCCTCAGATCTAGCTCCCAGCTCCTGGTTCCTGCTTCAGGTGTCAAACATAAAGAAGCCCTTGCTATGGCTGCTGACCCTGATCCTGCCATAGGAATGAGGTGAACAGTCTGAGCATGTCTCCAGGGCATGACCCTGTAGCATTTGGATTTTGTCAGGAGCTACATTTCCCTTAAACTGGGACCCTTTACCTTTCTGGGCCTCTGCATATCTCTTTGGATTTTTGGACATTTCTGAACGTTTAGGTTTTGAATGTGCAGCAGGGTTTCTCTGCTCACACAGATCACATGATCCTGTAAACATCCTTCAGTGTTGCCTGATCAGGAGCCGCGCGTGCCATTGGTGGGCAGGGGCAGGTGTGAGGGCGGGGCCGTACCTGCAGGCCCAGGTCGATCTCAGTCCTGTCCAGCGTGTAGGTGAGCAGGGAGGCCTCTCCCCTCAGGGGGATCTCGTAGGTGGGCCCGTCCTCCACCTGACACAGTGCCAGCACCTGGCTGCTCATGTCCGCGTGCCCGTAGAAGGTGAAGGTCACCTGCTGGCTCTCACCTGGCTGCAGGACGCCGTGGAGCGGCAGGATGTCAAACACCTGAACCCAGGAGAGACACGACAAACAGCTCAATAACGAGGAGTGATGATAACTAATACTGTCTATAATGTTAATACTGACCAATACTGACACACAACGGAGACATACTGACCAATACAGACACACAGCGGAGACATACTGACCAATACTGACACATAGGAGACATACTGACCAATACTGACACACAGCGGAGACATACTGACCAATACTGACACATAGGAGACATACTGACCAATACTGACACACAGCGGAGACATACTGACCAATACTGACACACAGCGGAGACATACTGACCAATACTGACACACAACGGAGACATACTGACCAATACAGACACACAGCGGAGACATACTGACCAATACTGGCACACAGTGGACACATACTGACCAATACTGACACATAGGAGACATACTGACCAATACTGACACACAGCGGTGACATACTGACCAATACTGACACACAGCGGAGACATACTGACCAATACTGACACACAGCGGAGACATACTGACCAATACTGGCATACAGTAACACTCTGAGAGTTTCACCTGTTCCACTCCTACGCTGGGATGCTCTCCAGGGCTGCGGCTCAGGGCACTTTGGTTCTGATCCAGACCTTGGGCCTCCTGACTTTGTGAAGTCTGGCTGCAGTCTTGGTTCTGATCCAGTCCTTTGGTTGCTTGGCTTTGTGATGTTGGCTGATTTTCCTGCCCCAATAGGACACGGATTTTTCAGATGTCAAGAAGCGTGGCACATTTTGAGACAGAACTCTAAAACCCGGGGGAATATGTTTCACGCATTTTTTATATTTTGAGTTAGACAACAGAAAGCGCATTATTCTCCATCCTGCTCTGGCTTTCTCATTTTTTCTCTCTCTCTATCCCTCTCTCTCTTTTAAAGGACATGTTTTTCATAAAAGTTATTCATTTCGGCTTAAAGCATGCGAGTGGAAACTAATGTTTTTACACATGTGAAAATGTGCTTGTACAGGTAAATATATAGTCGACCGGACAAAAAGAGACAAAGAACTGCAGGGGTGTGTGGCACGGAGGTCTGGGTGAAACAGAAGAAGGGGGCATGTTTTAGACGTTTTAGATGTTTTAGACGGAACACTTGGCCAGAAGGCTGGGGAAAAGGGAAAAGATGGGGTCTTAGAGAGAGTGTTTATGACAGCTTCAGCTGCACACACGATGGATTACTCTGTCCTTATATCTGTTTGTCTCTGGGTTTCTGATCACAGTGTCACTAGTGGGAGCCTGCCAGAAAGTGACAGCAGGTGTGGGTTTGACTGTACTGCTCTGTGTTATTGGGTTACTGGCGTAATAGTTTTATTTTCAATCTTTATCTTGGTCTTCTTCTTGTTTATTGACATTCTCTCTCTCTCTCTCTCTCTCTCTCTCTCTCTCTCTCTCACCTGGATGAAAGTGGGGGCACTGTGTGAGGGGGGTCTGTCCTTGGGGGAGCCCCTCCCTTCTGTCGTCTCGTTTTCGGGGTCCCTCTTCTCCTCATCCTCATCCTCCAGCTGCACTTTGGTGAGCTCCGTTTCCCTTCGGAAGAAGACCCACACAAAAATGGTCATTCAAACACGCGTTTACTCAGTAACTGTGCATTCAAAGGAAATAATGAAAAAGTTAAGATGATAATATGGAATAATATGCACGAGGGAGAAAAACAAAAAGCAATACTGGACAGGTGAGACAGGAAACTGCAGGTGTGCAGTATGCAGGCCTCTGGCCCGCCTTAGGAACTCCAATAATAAATACACAAAAATACTTACACCCCCCACCCACACTGCCCCCAAAACCAACAGTTTATAAATTCACCACCTCCTACTGAGTAGGATACCAACTCAATTTAAACTCCTGGGCCTCTTCCCTAAACTTTCTTTACCAACCTGATGCATACCCCCCTGCACCCAACCCCCCCACCACCATATCTGCCCAGTCTAGCGCTCCCAGGATGACCCCCAGCAGAGGATCGATAGCCTCCCCCCACCCCCCCACCTCTGACAGACCACTGCCCCCTCCCCTGTGCTCCTCTCTGCCTGATACTGTGTGAGTTCTGCATGTTAGAGTATCTCCATCACAGACCTCCCCAGATGACTCTGTACACTCCTACACTCTGTCCATGCGTGTTATTTAACCCGCACTTCACTCTGGGTGGTGTGTGCAGCGCATGTGCACCATCCTTCCATCTCATAAGTAAAATGTTTATTGCCATTAATATAAGCACTGCCATTTGTATAATATATCTATTTTATTATAACTTTTACACCATGTTATTGTTTCTCATGTTATTACTTTGATATGTATTTAATGTGTTCTGCCATGGCAACCTTGGCGGTTACTCTCGATAACATCTACTGAGTTGATTGATTTATTATTAATGTGGTTAGTAATAATAATAATCATAACCGTGATAAACATCATTATAATAAAGAGAGAGAGAGAGAGGGAGGGAGAGAGAGAGATAGAGGGAGAGAGAGAAAGAGAGAGGGAGAGGGAGAGAGAGAGGGAGAGAGAGAGAGAGAGGGAGAGGGAGAGGGAGAGAGAGAGAGAGAGAGAGAGAGAGAGAGAGAGAGAGAGAGAGAGAGAGAGAGGGAGAGAGAGGGAGAGGGAGAGAGAGGGAGAGAGAGAGAAAGAGAGACAGTATGAACTGAACTGAACTGAAGTGAATTGACGGCAGGGATGCTGCAGCCACAGAGCCAGTCTGCTCTCAGAGAGCGGCTCCATTCAGGGCAGACAGCATTGAGCAGCGAGCGGGAATCTCCCCTCACAGAAGACCCGTCCAACAGAAGAGTGTGTGACACAGCTGCTGTCATTACACTGCTACATCACCCCTGGCTGTCACAGTGCTCCCTCCCTCTCTTCCTCCGTCTCTCTCCCTCTCTCCCCCTCCCTCGCAGGAAAGGAGGGTTCTCAGCTCTCTGCAGTGGAAGCACAGGGAGGTAAACCTCTTCAGCTGACACCATTATTAACTGAAGTAACGGGCAATTAATGTCTCCATCTGTAAATGTCATGATCTCAACAACTTCATTTGATACTAACAGCAATTCTATCCCGCTTATTCAGTAATGCTCCTCAGACTGGGCTTGGCTTTGCAGGTGACCAGCAGGGGGCAGTATTGTGTGAGGAATTTGGGCTGATCCAGGCTACAGAGAATACAGCTCATTAATGTCCCTCTCGCATGTACAGTGATAGCTTATCAGGGGTAATTCATTCACACTACAGCATCCCAGAGGAGTAGAGACCACCTCCTCACAGCCCCTTTCAAAAAGGTAAATGCAAACCTCAATGCAAAGGACTCAGTTGCATGCGCGCACACACACACACACACACACAGATGCACACACACACACACACACAAACACACACAGATGCACACACACACACTCACACCCATTCACTCACACACACACACACACACATACACACACACACACACACACACACAGATGCACACACACACACAAACACAAACACACACAAACTCTATTTTAGGTGAGCCTAAAATAGGACAGTATCTTGTGCATAGATTTAGTTGCTTTTACATTATTAAAAAGCATGTCCGTTTAAATAAGAGCCAGCCATGATCATCATTCAGTAATCTATCTGTGTCTGACATGGACTTACTATGATAAAAACACCCAGGCAAATGTGGAGCAGGATCTCTTTACTATTATCATAATCACAGGGTTTAACCCAATCTTAGTTACGATGTGTTTATTGAGAATTTCATGACTGCGCTGTAATGCTACAGTACTAATTCAGTAAAAAGCAGCCAAATGCACACGGCTGCTCGTTAGTAACACTGAGGAGGCCGTTAATGATCAGAAACACGAGGAAACAACTTCAGGACGATTTTCAGTTTAAAGGTGAATGCTGTGCCTATTTATCACTCACCCCCTGCAGTCCCACGTGACTCGCAAATGCGTGCATCTCTGCGCATCTCTGCGCATCTCTGTGTGTGTGTGGCTGTGTGTGTCTGTGTATCTGTGTGTGTCTGGCTGTGTGTGGCTGTGTGTGTGTGTATCTGTGTGTGTCTGGCTGTGTGTGGCTGTGTGTGTGTGTGTGGCTGTGTGTGTCTGTGTATCAGTGTGGCTGTGTGGCTGTGTGTGGCTGTGTGTGTGTGTATCTGTGTGTGTCTGGCTGTGTGTGGCTGTGTGTGTGTGTGGCTGTGTGTGTCTGTGTATCTGTGTGGCTGTGTGGCTGTGTGTGGCTGTGTGTATCTGTGTGGCTGTGTGTATCTGTGTGTGTCTGTGTCTGTGTCTGTGTGGCTGTGTGTGTGTGTGGCTGTGTGTGGCTGTGTGGCTGTGTGTATCTGTGTGGCTGTGTGGCTGTGTGGCTGTGTGTGTGTGTGTGTGGCTGTGTGTGTCTGTGTGTATCTGTGTGGCTTTGTGGCTGTGTGTGGCTGTGTGTGGCTGTGTGTGGCTGTGTGTGTGTGTATCTGTGTGGCTGTGTGTGGCTGTGTGTGTGTGTGTGTGGCTGTGTGTGTCTGTGTGTATCTGTGTGGCTGTGTGTGTCTGTGTATCTGTGTGTTTCTGTGTATCTGTGTGTTTCTGTGTGTCTGTGTGTGTCTGTGTGCGTTGTCTTGCCTCCTTAATCCCCTGACATTCCAAAGACAAGCCGAGGCGGAAAAAGCAAACAATTCAAATACGTAAAACTGACAGCTCTGTGAGAACAGAGGAACTCATTATGCTCTTTGATGTAGTCCAGGAACCTCAGTCAAATTTATTTCATTAATCCAATTTGATTTAGTATAGTATAGTTCTCTTGACAGACTGTCACAGAGCATGCCGCACAGAAATGGTGTTAGGGTGGATAGTTATGGTGGATAAAACATGAAGAACTTGGACAAAAAGAACACTTAGCCGGTGAAAACAGAACACAAATCACCCACAGCAATTAAAAAACCTCAGTCCCCCAGTCTGTTTCTAAAGGCACATGCAATCAAAGGAAACCACTGCCTTCGTTTCCTTCTGAAATGACTGGGTTGGTAAAGTTTACACTGAGCTGCAACTTCCGTTAGCCAAAGACACCTTTTCCACTGTGACGATGTGGTGCTTACAGTAGCTTATGAATGATTTCAGTCTTCAGTGTTCAGTAGACGTGAGACGATACATTCAGCTCACTATACGATACATTTCGTGAGATGGAGTTCACAATATTAAATTACTTTCTAACAAAATAATCTCCTGAGACACAGCACTGATAAGAAAACAAAAATATAACACGATTGAACGAGTTCTGTTTTCAGTTTCTTTCCTTTCTTCAGATATCAGACTAACTGTTCCAGAATTCATGGTGTACCACGGGTTACAGTGCCATATCGATTTATCAAATCCATAACTGGCTGAACTCTGCTTCATAGAGTCCACATGAAGTAAGAAGAGAGACTTAAATCAACAAGCTGTATACGCTACACAATACTGCCAATGAAAGTAGTACCTAGCTTGTTACAACACTTACAGTAACTTTCCTAACATTATCTAAATGGTGCTGCTGGATTTGCCAGTGAACAAGCTCACAAACAACCTGGCTTTTGAGAAATTTCTATTTCATAGGCTATTAACATTTTATTACATTAACACAGTACAGCTGCTGGCTCACCACAAGAACTACTTACTTCTCAAAAGAACAAGATTACGTTTCTTTAGTAAATTAACCTAGCTCTTAGTGATGTCGCATGGATCAGTTACAATATTTACGCTTGTGATTGTGCACTGATATTAAAATGATGTACGAAAATTCCACATGCTCATGGTGTATGAACGGGAACGCAAACTGACCGGACAAAATGGATCGAAACTAATCTATAGATGTAGCAGTTTGTCATGTTGAGGAGCAATGGACGTTTCCAGTAAGTCATTAAACACTCCACTGATGTGATGTTTTTTGTGCAAATGACATTTTAGCCAGTTTTAATCTAACTCACATGGTAATATGACTTTGAGCCAACATTTTGTCATTTTCTGATTTTGTGAAATAGGAAATTACGGCATTTTGTCTCTTGCATAGTGTTCCGTGTGTGAAATTCTATGAAAACTGATTCAGGTGTAACTCTTACACTTGTGGAAGCTTCAATAGCTCAGATGTGACACTACAGCTGACTATTCAGTGTGAGATTCTGCAGCACCTGGCTCAGGTGTGATTATGAGTTACAGTGCTGGTGTGATTCGCTCAGGTATGATTCCAGCTCCTCTACACCTCAGTAAGTAGGTGTGATTTCCTGTGTGGCTCTGCTCTGTCTTAAGGCCCTCCTATGAAGTCAGCCTGCCTGGGAGTGGCACTATGGTCCGATACACGGGGTGTGTTCAGACCTATTGGAGTCCATCCTGATGTCTCCGTCTCTCTCTTTGGGTGGGTCCCACTGGTTGTCACCCTGTCCCTCCCTCCCCGGGCCACATCGTTCTCCCTGGGTCGACTGCCCGGCAAACCTGGAGAAACAGAGTTGATGCCATGGTTACCACTTAACGGACAGCTAAGAACTGCAATTGGCTCAGATTATTCAGTCCACCAGCCCCGCCTTCCCAAGCTCTCTCAGCTGGAAAGCAAGCAAAAAGAAAAACAAACATCGGAGTATGAATAACAAGGGCAAGTACTCTCTGCACGTTTAATTACTTGTGGGGACTTAATTAGTGCCAGAAAAAATAAAGCACAAAAACATAGCCTAGAATCAGAGGCTGCTTCTGTGCTGGTGGTCAAGGTCTCCCGCTCGTTAGGTGTGATGGAGAAAATGAAGAGCTGAGAGTGATTAATGAGCCCCCCCCCACCCCCGGAGCACTTCAGCCCGCGAGAGTGCAGCATTGATTAACTGAGCCGAGGCTGTGGCATAGGCCGCGAGAGCCGGGAATAACCGCCAATACCGTACGGGCAGCCGTCTCAATGCCGCAGAGACTCAACGCCGCAGAGACTCAACGCCGCAGAGACTCAACACCGCAGAGACTCAACACCGCACCTCCGTGCCAAAGGGCCGCACACATCAAAGGCGGAGAGGAAAACAACACAAAACAAAATCAGTGCTTGTAAACAGAGCCGATGCGGCGGTTATAAAGACTGCATTTTCAGTGCAGTGTGTGACGCAGGGTCACAGGTTCCCAATGTGGTCTGTATGTGCTGTGGTTCATACGCAGGGTCACAGGTTCCCAATGTGGTCCGTATGTGCTGTGGTTCATACGCATGGTCACAGGTTCCCAATGCGGTCCGTATGTGCTGTGGTTCATACGCAGGGTCACAGGTTCCCAATGTGGTCCGTATGTGCTGTGGTTCATGTGACCTATTATATGACCTTACACACCTGTACTGTCAGCTGCTCTGGATGGCAGTGTTGATGCTGATGTCATCCTCTGTGGAGGAGTCTGTAACTCTGCTACGCTGCTCCTCAGTGCCACAGAGACCTGTCTTTCCCCATACATTATCATAACCATTGTTACACCCACAGATCAAAGAGCAGATTTGATTCTTCATTCCTTATTGAAATGCACTGACACACACCAGGCACATCAGCACTGCATAGCAATTCCACTTATAGCAGAGCGAGACTCAGCTCTGCGGGTGGAGTCTGAGCTCTGTAGGGTGAGTCTCAGCTCCGCAGGGCGAGTCTGTTCTCTGTAGGGCGAGTCTATGTGTATTTGCATGCACAGGTGTGTCTGTGCATGCGCTTGTGCATATAGGTCCGTGTGTGTATGCATATGTTTGTGCATGTGCGTTTGCATGTATCTGCGTGTGTGTATGTGTATAAGCATGTGTGCACATGTGCATGTGTGCATGTGCGCATCTCCTGTACACGGTGCAGATACAGACCCCTCCCCGGGTCTCTGCTGTGAGTCTGTTCTGACTGCTGCTGACTCTGAGCACGGTGTTTGAGTAATGCCGTCAGAGGGAGAGGTGTGGACACCAGATGGGAGGGAAATCTGAGAAGAACATCAGTGGAGGGAGAATGCTGATCCAGTCTTTCTCCTCCTTCATTATTAATGCCTTCATCCAGGAGAGAAATGGAGTGAGAACCTGACAACCCCCCACCCCCTACCCCCCGCCTCGCCGTCTTTCAGGAGGAGTGGCTTGATGTGCAACAGCAATTGGCATGCAGCTTGGCACGACGTAAATTAAGGAGAGGAAAAAACAGCTTGACAAAATGCTGTTCTAATTGGGTAGAGCTCCTCTCTTCAGTGGCAGCTTCACATCGCCATCTGTCTGCTGCCAGTTGGGTCTGACTGAGAGCCGCTCCCCTACTGCGGTGCAACAACATTCACCACTTACTCTCATTCAGAATGCCAGGGAAAGTGCTGTTAGAGCACTGAACCTTCAGTCACTAAGGGGTTAATGTCACACTGAGAGTCACTCCACCATCTCTAAAAGAAATACAGACCTTTTACACTGAGAGTCACTCCACCATTTCTAACAGAAATACAGACCTTTTACACTGAGAGTCACTCCACCATTTCTAAAAGAAATACAGATCTTTTACACTGACAGTTACTCCGTCATCTCTAAAAGAAATACAGATTTTTTTTCTCCTAGCTGGCATCAAACTGAAGTAAGATAATACTGAAAATGACTTGGACAGAATTGACTTTAACACACAGGCTGTGACCAGGAAGGGGTTTCCCATTGGCTGGAGCATAACAGTGGATGTGTTTTATTGGATAACAGCCAAGGTTCTGCCTGGGGGTGTGACAGTGATTCAGAATGTCGCAGTGGATGCTGTTCATCGATCAGAGAGTTACAGTGGGTGTAACCTCCCGGTCTGAGGGGGCACGTTTCTCAGGTACAGCCCTGTGTAACGGTGGGTGTGTGTTTGCCTGTGCAGAGTGTGCTCCTGAGAGGGCTCTGTACAGGAAGATTGATGCAGAGGAGGGGGTGGGGCTCTGAGCGCTGAACCTCGGTATTGATCCCTGGAGAGCGAGTCGATGAGCGCTCGCCTCTAACGATCAGCCCCGCATCGACAAGGCCAAGTCGCTCAGGTGTGACGCTTTGATTGGCCAAGGTCAGCGGGTGGCCAGGCCTGCAGGCAATTACAGCGCAGAGGAGGAGCTGAGGACCGCTGCACAGCCGCAGGTAATCCCCCGGCACCGCCCCATTCCCCACTCCTGCAGTTTAACCCTCTAACACCTGGCAACCGGGCCTCCCTGCGGGTCTGCCACTCTGACAGGCTTTTACTGTAGCTCTGTACAGTCAGCTCCCGCAGCACTCTTCTTTTACACAGTAAATGAAAGCATTTACGACACAGCACTGTGGGCCTCTGTTATTCATACAATCTAAATGGCTGTTTGGCCCAAATTCCTCCAAATAAAACACATCCTGTACAGAGCCTGCTTGGAGCCTGCATGGAGTGGAGCCCCTCCCACTCACCGTGATTGGTGCAGTGAGCCAAGGGGATGCTCCTCTGTGCTGCAGCCAGGAGGGGGTCTGCCTCCGCCCTCCTAATGAGGGGATACCCCTGGAACACAGGGCTGTGAGCTGGGGGCATACAGGGAGCCCCTCTCTGATGTAGTACTGGGTTCTGTTTGGACAGTCCATACCTGATGTACAACTGATTAGACAATCGTTACCTGATGCGATACTGGATCCTGATTGGACAATCGCTAGCTGATGCGGTACTGGGCCCTGACTGGACAATCCCTACCTGATGCAGTACTGGGCCCTGACTGGACAATTCCTACCTGATGCGGTACTGGTCCTGGTCCAGCAGGAAGGCCCAGCGGTAGGCGACGGGCAGCGGGCTGCAGTTGGTCATGGTCACATGGCGCTGGGTCTCGGTGTGGTTCAGCACGCAGCCGAAGTCCAGGCTGGTGCTGGAGAAGCTCAGGTTTGGGAAGTGCACCTCACCCCTCAGGCCCACTGTGTCCCGCTGAGGATGGTCCCGGTACCGCACCTCCAGAACCTGCTCCGCCACCCGGGTCACGCTGTCCCGCCGGAACCAGGGGTTGAAGCGCACCCACAGCTCCACCCGTTCCCCTACACCCAGCACCAGGGACTGCCGGCACAGCGGCATCATGGGTAATTACCCCAAACATTCAAACACATTCCACAAAGAGCTAAAAATACGACCTAATGTTAGTAATAAATCTACTGCCTCAAAATCTGTTTGCAAATATCAAATGTGTTACAATGAACAAAAACATACTACAGTGTGTTGTTGATAATCAAAATGTAATGATATTCATTAGTTCTGCATATGGGAGCAGCAGTTGGGCGATGATGGAAGCTTGTGAGCTCCAGGCGATCTTACTGCACAATTTAACCATGGCAAAGGCACAGGCAGCAGCAACACACACCGCCCTCAGCCATTCTAATCAAGTCAAATAAAAAAATAGGTTGCATTACGAGAAATTTTACACAATAAAGTCTGCAGCGAGAGAAATAGTTGGTTCCGCTGTCAAATTTACAAACACTGCATTGTAAGTTTTCATTACTGCGAGAGCAGATTCAGATGGCATAGACAAACGATTCGATTAGAGCTAACAAACAGAAAACCACCAAACAGGAGCACAGAAATATTTTTGGAGAGTGGTCCTTCTGTGAGTGGGCTGGTGGGGGGAGGTTTGACGCCCCTGTGCGGGGGAGAGTGTACCTTTGACAGGACAGCCGCCTGGTCGTCAGGGTGCGCACACAGGCCGAAGGGCTCGGACAGAGACAGCTCCATGGCCAGGGGGAGAGAGGACACGTTCCCCAGCACCAGAGGCTGGAAAAGGGGGAGCAGGGAGACACCCGGAGCCTGGGGAGAAGGAGGAACAAGAGTCACACACACATACACACACACACACACGTACACACATACACACACACACACGTACACACACACACACACACACACACACACACACACACACACATAGGCCGAGAGCATGAGAGCATGACTGCACTTAGGTGGATGTCTCCAGATTGAGAAAGGCAAAATATGAATTTATCTGAAACAATGAATCTGAGCATGCTAATCCTGCATGTATTAACACAGTTAAAATCCCCCGTGCCCCCGTCCACTGCCCCTGTTAGAGAGGATTACAGACTTCTGGGAAACTGTGCTGAGAGGCCTGCAGTCTCCCCGGCCCTTTCTGAACCTCACGCTAGGAGCGGCTATGGTCAGACGAGGACATGTTTGCTTTCTGAAGGAAGATTCTGCCCGTCATTTCCCCGCGTTTTCCCCTGAGCGGTTCTCTCGAGTGTGAGGGGGCGGCCGGTAATTGAAAGAAGCCGTGATAATTTGGGCAGCTCGTGCCGGGGCTCTGATGCAGCAGCTGATCTGAGAGGCTGAGAGCAGCGGTAACAGGATCCACAGCACTCTGACACACTGACACTCCGGAAACACACGGATCTCTCACACACCGCCGTTACACGCCTTCATGGTTGAGCGGGCAACACGAGCGAGGCCCTGCGCCTGATTACTTCAGAGAGAAAGAGTGTGACACAAAAAATTGGACCAAACTCCTCTGACAGCTTAAAAAGAGCGCTGGGTCAGAGATACCGGGGGACGCTGTCATTAAAACCGCAAAAACGAGAAAGAAATTAACCGTATGCTCAGAAGCTGCCATGGCTGCTCTGCCAAGCTGCACATGTCCCTCTCTCTCTCCCTCTCTCTCTCTCTCTCTCTCTCTCTCTCTCTCACTCTCTCTCTCCCTCTCACACTCTCTCTCACTCTCTCTCTCCCTCTCTCTCTCCCTCTCTCTCTCTCCCTCTCTCTCTCTCACTCTCTCTCTCCCTCTCTCTCTCTCTCTCTCTCTCTCTCTCTTTGTCGTTCACTCTCTCCCTCTCTCTCTTTGTCGTTCACTCTCTCCCTCTCTCTCTATGTGGTTTTTTAAGTGCTGAAGAAACAGACCCTTAACAGCTCTAATTGGCGTATTCCTGATCGCTCTGCCTGAGTTGCGTCTGCAGATCCAAAGCGTGCTGCTGTCAGCGCGCAGATGAATGGGACAAGCGAGGATAAAAGACACCCATACAGGCACATTAGCATTTTTAGTTCTGAAAAGCTGATTGGCAGGAGGCTCTAAGACCAGCTGCCGAGGGAAATAAAACCTATATAAATATAGGAGCAGCTTTGGCAGGGGTATTGGGGAGAAAGCGAAGCTGGGGGGTGTGGTGGGGGGGGCGTTGTTGTCTGAGTTATAATAAAAATGAAATAGGGGAGACAGAAAATCAGTGGGACAACATTTCATGAAGATGACAGGGAAGCTGCAGAGTTTTTCAATAGCGCTCTGCTGTAATAGAGAGGAGTGAGGCAGGGGAGGGGGGTCAGGGCAGGTGGTGCAGCGGTTACAGCGCTGGACCCACGGGTTCAAATCCAGCACTGCAGCGCTATGCCCAGCCCTGGATTCAGGTAACTTCTGTCCCCAACTCTGGCTAACAATGAACTGCAAGTGTCACTTTTCTGAAACGAAAACACAGTTTATTTCATTAGTTATGAAGATGGCTGAACGACGTGCCCAGCTGTGCCTGTGAGAAGCAACAGCAGCATCTGAAGAGTCAGACTGAAGGACTGGACCCCGCTCTCTGCTGCTCCAAAGCCGGCTGTGTAACTGTCTTACACAATGTGTTAAACTGGCCCTCAAGGACGTTTGCAGGAAAATAAATCATCTGAACAGAGGGGAGACACAGAGGAATGCACTGAGCCCTTATGAAAACAAACTAGACATCAACAAAATTGATCTAATAATTGATCGATTGATTTGACCGCAGTCAAACATAAAAAAGAGATGATGGTCTCTGCTGACTGCAGTGCTAACTAAAAAAAACGCTCAGTCACAGTGAGTATTCCTCTCTATGCATTCTGTTCTGCAACAGCGCCACAGACGTGTGTGCATGTGTGTGTGTGTGTGCGTATGTGTGTGTGTGTGTGTGTGTGTGTGCGTATGTGTGTGTGTGTGCGTATGTGTGTGTGTGCGTGTGCGTATGTGTGTGTGTGTGTGTGTGTGTGTGTGTGTGTGTGTGTGTGTGTGTGTGTGTGTGTGCGCGTATGTGCGTGTGCGTGTGCGTATGTGCGTGTGCGTGTGCGTGTGTGTGTGTGCGTATGTGTGTGTGTGCGTATGTGTGTGTGTGTGTGTGTGTGTGTGTGTGTGTGCGTGTGTGCGTGTGCGTATGTGTGTGTGCGTGTGTGTGTGCGTGCGTGTGTGTGTGTGCGTATGTGTGTGCGTATGTGTGTGTGCGTATGTGTGTGTGCGTGTGTGCGTGTGTGTGTGCGTGTGCGTATGTGTGTGTGTGAGAGAGCTCTCTTCCTGTTTCACTGCTGTCAGAACATCTGCAGTAACAGCAGCAGTCGTGCCTCATGTTACAGGGGGACAAAATGGCGGCTGTGCCCCCACAGGGAGCAGATTGATGTTCCCTCCTGAGTCCCACAATGCCATGGTAACCGTTCTACCAGGCCGAGGCTGATAGAAAGATGAGAAAGTAGCAGAGACCTCTGTGCATGGTCTAGATCATGGCAGTGTTGCCACGGTGTCTCCGAGGGAGAAACGGACTGAGAAAACGAAACAAAAGCATGACAGGAAAGACGAGAGAGAGAAACAGAGTGGGAGCGAGAGACACACCTTCTCCACGTAGAAGCGCAGCTCCTGAGAGGAGACGTCCAGGACCGGAGACACAAACTGGCACCTGACGTCCACCGTCATGATCTTCACTTTCCCACTCTGCTGCCCCACGATGGCCTGGCACACCAGCCTCTCCTGCACCACCTGACAGAGAGACACAGGTGTACACACACATACAGGTATGCACACGTACAGATATACACACACATACAGGTATATACACCTACAGGTATGCACACACATACAAGTATGCATACACATACAAGTATGCATACACATACAGGTACACACACCTACAGATATACACACACATACAGGTATACGGTACATATACTTACACACACAAGTGTACATGTACATATACATGTACAAGTATATATATATCTACCTATACAAACAAACACACAGATATACTCACACACACACACACACATCTGAATCCCACTCTGCGGTTTTTACATCCTGAGTCTCATTAAATGGCAGACGGTGAGAGTGAGGTAATCTCAGGCAGAGGGTCTGGCTCTGTGCTCCTGTAGAGACGCAGGGATCAGGCCATCCCACTGCATCCTTATCTGAGTCTCTCAATCCCTGCTCTCAGGCCCAGTGGAGCACCAGCCCTTCCCGGCTCCTCACCCTCAGTCAGCCCCCAAATCAGAGCCCTCCTGCGGTCCACTGTGTGTCTGTCCCAGAGCCATGCAGCTCCAGAGGCTTCAGAACCTGGCCGAGAGGCTGGTCTGAGAACACTGAGCAGAGAGACTAATATCTAACCTGGTTGATTGCTTAGCAGGGAGAGTCATTTGTGAAGTGGGGACAGTGTGGGAGACACTACTGGCTATAACTGAACCCTTTTTTTAGACTGGTAAAAATTACCCCTTGGTGCAGACATCCAGTATCCCTCTGGCTTTTCTTATAGAGCCTGCTGCCATGACTGAATGCAAGAGTAACAGCCAGACAGGATGCAATGGAGCCACAACAGTCACATAAAGTGTTTTTCAGAAATGATTCTGTAAAATCAGGTACAGACAGGAGGATTTGTGCATTGCAAATCATACATAACTTTCACCTGATCTGGCACCTCTATATCACTGTTGCTAAGCCAGGTGCCACAAGGGGGTCTGACTCTCATTCCAGTGAGCTGACTAAACCTGAGTGATGTGATTGGCTGGGAGGGTGGGGGGAGGAGCCACCTGTTCTAGCCTGTCAGTTGTCTCTCCTGGTGGCTCACCTTGGGGGTGTCGGAGGAACCGGTCAGCACCATGTCCACCGACCGGCCGGGGGCCAGCTCCACACGCTGGGGGTGCAGGCTGAAAACGGGGGCAGTGGGCTCGGGGGGGGCCAGAGCGTCCCGCCGCATGCTGTCCCGCGGGCCGCCGCCGTGGGGGGGCTGGGCCACCCGCCGTCGGAACTGAGGGAACCCCTCCGTCATCCAGTACAGCTGGTGAGAGCGCCGCCCGCGATTGGTCAGTCTGAAGTGGTACTCACAGGGGCCTGTGCTGCGGGGAGAGGGGAGAGGTGGGGTGCACGATGGGGACTCCTCAAAATCAGACCAAGCGCAGTGCACCCCTGAAGAGTTAGGGCAACTAAATTACTATTAAAATAAACCGCGTGTGGACCCAAAATGAGCTCCACAGTGCCTGGTTTAAGGTTCAGTCTGCAGGTAGAATACATCCAGCCCACTAATCCCAAACAGATATGTAAATGAACAAGCGACAGAATGTGTGACCAGGTGAGTTACTGTAAGAATGAATGAGTGGGCAGCAGTGTGGCACAGTGGTAATCAGCAGGGCTCATAACCGACAGGTTGCTGGTTTGATTCCCCACCGGAGCACTGCTGCTGTTCTCTTGGGTAAGATACGTAACCCAGAATCACCTCAGTAAATATCCAGCTGTATACATGGATACCATGTAAACATTGTGACGTAAGTAAGACACTCTAGATAAGAACGTCTGCTAAATGCCAGTCATGATAGTATCATAACTGAATGACTAAATGAGTGAATGAAATCGCATGCTCAAACGGTCTGTGTGGAGCAGCGCGGGTTTGGACACTGCGTTTGGGAGACAGGCTGAGTTAAGCCCTGCCTCACCCTCCTGCTTCATTATTTCATAACGAATGTCCCTCTGTGAGCCCACGGTGGCTCTGCTCATAACTCAGCAAGGTTCTGCTCAGGGGAGGACAGCGCTGTATATATGACATTTTTACTGTTTACCCACATCAGGCCAGGAGAGTTATATCTGAGAGAGCTATATCTGTGAGAGTTATATCTGTGAGTATGTCTGCGCATGAGAGAAGTTTGGAGTGATTCAACTGGGGTCTGAAAATAAAATTCGGGAACACACACACACACACACACACACACACACGCGCACACACACACACAGCTGTCCTACCTGAAATGAGCTCCCAGGTCGAGGCTAGGAGCGAAAGGCCGGTCAGCAATGATGGTGGTGCCCTTGCCGGTGGCAGAGACAGGGATGGTGTGGGTGTGGCTGTCCCGGACGGCCAGATGAAGCTTGTCCTGGAAGCGCAGGGTGTCATCCAGGTGAGCCACCAGCTTCAGCTCCACCCCCCCGTCAGGTGGGACCTCCCCCTCGCTGGGCTCCACCCTCCACAGCGACCTGCTGCTTACCTGTAAGAGCACAGGGGTATTCCAGCTCACTGCTGCCCCAATCACAGCTACCTGCCCGTAACCGCCTCGATCCCAACTGTCCAATCACAGCTGCTCAACTCTTAACAACCTCCCTTCTAACTACCCCATTCAACACTAACATCTAATTACCCCAATCACATCTTTCAAGACTATATTCTTAACTGCCCCTGTGAAAAAGACAGACACAGCTGACCAGTGGACAGAAAGATCCATTCCAGAGTTCTGCTCATTACTTTAGCCACTGCAACGCTCCGAGGCCCAGCACTGCCGGAAGGCCCTGCATCAGAGAGCACCCTGATGATGCACTCGTTCAGTGGGTGTTCCTGTGTATTAAACAGGTGTCTGTGTCCTTCAGCGTAAGCTCTCTATGGGAAATGTGTTGTGGGAAAAATCGTTTCTCTGAGTTTTCCGATACCGGCTCTGCTCGGCCTGCTCCAGGGCAGCTCTGGCTCCCGCCAACACGTTGGCGGCTCTCCCCTTCCCGCCTGAGGGGGGCCGAGCGGATCGGAGTAACGGCGGGTGAAGGTGAGGCCGCTGCTGCGACTCTCATCCCGAGCGCTGCTTTTACCCCGCCCTCGTAGCTTAAAGATTGGACACCCAGAGATCGCGTGTGTGCTACCCTCACCCCTCCGGAACCCGCCTCACCTCAGTGGGATGGGATGGGGGGGGGTGTCGGGGTAGGGTGGCCTGTGGCAGCACAGCAATCAGCAGCAGATTGAGGGAACCCACAGACCCAGCAGTGCCAGCAATCAGAGACTCGGGGGACCTCGCCCACCACCCACGCAGGTGCAGCAGCCCAGGTAACACCGAGAGCGGCCTGCTCTTCTTCTTCCTGAATCACTCAGACTGGGATTACAGGCTCTAGTTTGGGTCTCTCTGTGACTCCTTACTTTGTTCTCCTTCCTTCCACAGTGAGGGTTAAGGACACTCGAGCCTGTCCTGCTTTGGGGATATAAATCTGTGCATCTCAGACGTCACAGCCTGGCTCGTTACGCGCTGCCTTCCACAGAAAGATAAGAGTTACTGCCGAAAACATACGGAGCCAAACCGAAAATACAGGACCAGGAGGGGGGTTACAAGCACACTCAGGGAGCAGAGAGGTGCTCAGAGGAGGCAGGTGGGAACAACTGGGGCAGCTGTGTGATCAGGCTGATAAGGATCAGATAACCCTGGGTTTTGCCGCTTGTGCGATAATGTTTGAGCACTTGAAGATAAATATTCTTACAGTGCAGTTAGAAATGGTTTACAGAATATCAAATATCTCAGCAGTGGTGACAATACAGAAGCCGTATTTTTTTCCTGACAGGGGACACAAATTCTGGCAAAACTATTTGTACGTTCTCCAAACGCATTAAAAGCAAGGCACACTAAACCACAGTGTGAAGGACGTGCGGGAGCCGCGTGTCCCGCGCGGTTCTCTGGCAGAAGGCAGGGGCTGGGATTGCTGTAATTGGCACGGCATTACAGGCAGAGAGTCTGCCGCGCCATCGCAGGCTGGTAATGAGCGAGGCTGGGGCTGTCTGTCTGTTCTGCCACACTGTCGCCCGCTCACAGAGCCTCAGAACGCAAACATTTAGAGAGGAAACGTTCAGGGGAAAAAAGACGGACATTATTATGCAGAATAAGTCAACCTGATTAAAAAAAAATCAGATTATTCATCTTTTTGATATTGCAGCTGATTAAATGGAAATGTCTCGCTGTGCCGGGTTGTTTTTAGCTCCGAGCAGCTTTGAGCTGTTTGAATTAGCATCTCCACTCTTTTAATTATTTGGGAAAGACGTGTTCCACACGTCTGATATTCTCCCGGCATTCGGCTGCCTGTCCTCTCTCCTGACCCCCTTCCCCGCCTGGGGAACTTCCCAAAAGTCTACAAGCGGCATCGCTCTGATGATTACATTTGCACAACACTGCTGCAACGTTAAAGCAACCTTGGAACTCCAGGCCAGCGCAGCCTGACTGAGCACAGTCCTTTCCCAGTCTCTGGAACATTACCCTCTCCAGTAAATATGTGCCACTCATTGCCCCCCATCTGGGGCTGTAATTAGCATGTTGCCCAACCTGCTAATCACAGTGTTAAAGAGACTGAACACGAGCATCAGATCCAATCTGCAGGCCACCGTGCTCCAGTGAGTAATCAATAGCTGACTCACTCAATGATCGCCATAGATCCATAATGCAATTTTCACTACCATGCATCGTCCTCCTGGGTTCATTGCTATTGCCTTCTGTATGACTTGTGGGGTTTTTCTCTTATGAATATAGCTACGCCTCTTTTCTACAGCTGAAAGAGGAAGAATATGTCTGCTCTTCCCACTCAGACTGAGATCCCACTCAGGATTCTGAAGCTGATATGGTGCCTCAGTGAGGTGGGTTTCTTGAGCTACTGAAATTTCTGCTTTCAATATGTTTCAGGCACTCAGGGTTTCAATGGCCACAGCTTTGGCACCTGTGCCACAAACGGTCCAGGAAAGAAATCACAGTGACTGTGACATGTGACAGAGGAGAGCTCACATTAATGTATTTCAGGCAGGAGGGTATGAAAGCAGGGAGGACATTCATGGAATATACACACCAGCAGAGATACATAATTAAAGATCCCTACACACACATACACACACGCACACGCACACACATTCATCTTATTAAGAGACTGATAAAAAATAAAATTCACTTGAAACATGTAATATATTTGAGAGAAGGATCTAATAATAATCTGAGGTGAATAATGACAGAAGAATAATTGATATCATACATACCCAAAGTCACACACATATTAAATAATACCCCCACACACAGCTATACAATGCCCATACACACACAATTACTCAGAGAAGATCATGTGTGTTATCGTGATAAGAGCGGTGAGATTAGCGTTGGAAGGGTAGATCAGGTAATAATTCCTTTAAAAAGTTTTAATGAGTTAAAACTTTGCTCCCTTCCCTTCTAGGTACCTGTAATGATTATGTTGTCTCTCGTGGATTGGGTCAGGATTAGGGTTAGGGTTAGGAGCTCAGGAATTGTTTCACAGAAGCAGTTTTCTTTGGAGAGTACTGCTAACACCAGAGGCCCCGGGAATCACACTTTATCAGGCTTTTGCACGTTAGCCGTTAACCTCGGGGTTACAGCTTTAAGCCAGCCTGCTGGCTCCAGCTTTCCCCACAGCTCCAGTTTAGATCGGCACAGAAAAAAGAAATATTCTCAATGAACAGACCTGCATCCAAGTCCCCTTCATCATCTCTGCTGTCTGCATCAGCAGATCCCCCCTCACCAACACACCCCCCACCCCAGCACTGACAGCTCTGTCTTAACTATTCACGCGATGAGAATTAAAATCAATTTCCATAAAGCAAAGCAATGCCCCTAATTGATGTCTTGCACATAAACTTTTAATTGGGATTCTCAGATTGTGCGGGCTTGCGGGGGTGACTGCGTTTTCCGCGAGGTGTTTCTGATTAACTGCGCTTTATATAAGCTGTCTTCAGTGCCACGGAAGCTCTGCTTTCAGGGAGCCTCCCGTGGGTCCAGCCCAAGCCTCTGATTTGCCTTCCAGCGCGCAGCTCGCACGGGAGGAACGGCTCTTTTATCTACAAAACAAGCTGTCTCCACGGCGAGCCAGCCGCGGGGAGGTGTGCGCACCGCAACACAGGCGCCACGCGCTTATGAAGACATCAGCCTCTTTCTAAGGTGTTTCATCATCAATAATTCAAGGTGTGAATTGCGCTGCTTCCTGTTTTCCCAAAAAAAAACCCAAAAAATGAAAAAACGCATGTTCTGTAGCCGGCGGCGTTCTCTGGGGCGAGAGCGTGTGGTAAACTCGCTTGGTTCCGGCCGCGATCAGAAACAGCCCCCCCTCCCCCCCGTCCCGCTGTTTCCCAAATCGCTCGCTATGTAATAAGCTCCGCTAAACACATCACAACAGGAAGTGTCGCTTTTTCTCGGGTTATTGCCTTCCCCTCTGCACCGGGGCAGTCCATCTCCACATCGCTAACTGGTTTATTCACTCCAAGAAACCGTTCCCCGAAAAACAAAAAAAAAAAAAGCCCTGATTCGGTGAATGATTCATTAATGAGAGAGACAGTGTGCAGCCTAATGCAGCTTTAACAAGCTCCCACTGTAACAACCACACCAGATATAGGTCACTATTTTTCATCAAGCAACTCCACTGTGGCTGGCTGAAATGAAAAAAATAATAATTCATCTTTCAAAGAGCTGTGTGTGAAATAAATGTATTAATCATAATGCCTCATTATCAGACTGTTTGCTTCCCCCTCCCTGTTTTCAGTTCAATGCGTTAGCAGGTCACATTATGATATGTTATTTCAACACACAGGGTTGACTCAAATTGCCTATTTTTTTTTACTTGAAAACAGTCAATAGTCAATATTTCAGGTCCACTTACAGATTGCAGACCCTCGCCACCTCTAGTGGTAACACTATGTTACTGCACCATAGACAGACATACCAAGTCAAATTGGGGCATTCAGTACCTGCCCATTAGCTCTGACTTCAGCAGTAATATCAGAGAGGACTGTGGGATATGGACACACCCCGTGCCCTACAGGACCATCACAGAAAGGGCCCACTCCTCCAGAGAGTACCCAATGACAACTCACCCATACCACAGCAGAGCTGTTAAACCCGAGACCCGCCATCACTCCTCCTTATAATATGGCCCTGGCGGCTGTGGTGGTGAGGGGGTTAAAGTTTGCAAGCCCGATATTAATATTAATGGTTCTTTTGAACCACTTACAATCCTCTTATATTGTATATGGCCCTTATTACCATTTGAAAGTGTGTGGAGTTTGGTTTATCAGGATGGAGCAGTGATTTCCTTGAGCACAGAAAAACCCCGCTAATCTAAAGGAAGCGCCCTGCTTCATCGCTTATGATAGTTCCTGTAACTGCAGCGCCATGGCGGTGACAGCGTCAGAGCGGCAGCTAGGCGGTGCCACCAGGAAGCCGAGCCCCGCCACCGTCACTGTGCCACCGAGGCCTCTGCTATCACATGACCAGCCGCTGCAGCATCAGCCAGTCAATCCCCCCCCCCCCATCCCCCCCAAATCTACCAGGCGGGAGGTACCATGCGTATCGCAGCAGCTGAAACGGCCGCAGCGCACACAACTCCACGCCCATGGCAGCTTCCCAGAGAGCTGCTCTCGCTGCAAGTGGCTGACACCTCTGATTGGTGGACATGTCTGATGTCTGTGATTGGCAGTAGTTCTGAAGTCTGTGATTGGCAGCTGATACAATGCCTTTGGTTGGCGCAAGTTTCTGATGTCTGTGATTGGCAGCTGAGCTTATGTCTGTGATTGGCAGCTGATCCGACGCCTTTGATTGGTGCTAGTTTCTGATGTCTGTGATGGCAGCTGGGCTTATGTCTGTGATTGGCAGTCCTGTCTGTTGACAGGTGGTGTGCTCTGTCGTTTCCTAGTTTCCTGCTTCCTCTCTGAGTGCCACACACAGGATATGATGGACGTCTGCAGTGCTCGCATTGCATCAGGTGATTGAAGGTTATGTACTCTACTCCTTGAAGGTTAAACTGGAACTGATGACTGCCTGTGTTCTTTTATGCCTTCTCCTCCTTCATCATGTTCCAACCACGCCCCCATCCCCTCCCCTCCCCGCCCCCACCCCCACCCCCCATCCCCTCCTCCCCCAGCTCCTTCTCTCCCCCTCCCTGCCCACTGCCCGCCCCTTTGTGCCTCCCGGGGGGAACACGTTCCCTGCCTCATCTTAAATAACCCATGACATGAACACTGAATTCACAATATTCTCCCTAAAGGAAGATTCACGCCAATAAACAGAAAGCAAGGGGCCGGGCCGGGACAGGCTGAGAGGTGACAGCACAGGAGACAGATTCACGCCAATAAACAGAAAGCAAGGGGCCGGGCCGGGACAGGCTGAGAGGTGACAGCACAGGAGACAGCTGCCTGACAGCATCACTGCAGCTGATACTGCCGGAGACAGCAGCCCTGTGCCAGGGGCTCAAATCCACCCCAACTCACACACTGAATAGAACAGGGTGCGTGTGTGTTCCATGAGTGTGTGTGTGTGTGCCTGTGAGTGTGTGTGTGTGTGTCTGTGTGTGTTAGTGTGTGTGCGCATGTGTTAATGTATGTGTGTACATGCATCAGTGTGTGTGTACATGTGCAAGTGTGTGTGTGTGCGTGAACATGTTTAGTTGTGAGGAGTCCTTTGGATTCCAGACTCATCATCCTCAGGCCTCCTTTCCCCCACTTCCCCTGCCAGTGGCTGGAATATTACACAGCACCTATCTTGGACAGACCTCCTTTTCAACACAGACAGAATTATGATTATGATTATGACTGATTATTATTACTGTCACATTAGTGTGTTTGTGTTGGCCACACCAAGCAAACAATAACATAACAAAATTAGCTGTCTAGTTATTTTACATCAGCATGAAAAATGCCTTGTTATGATGGTGTGAATATGGCACATGACTTCTGGAGAAAAACCCTGACAGAGGTGGCTAATTTCACAAACAGGAGCAAAGCATCCCACCACTACAGGGTGTGAAAAGCGAGCCAATGATAGTCTCACACATCTTCATGATCTAATATTGTTTTCCCCAACAAAAAAGCTTAATGAAGTCCATAACACTGCAACGTAACCCCCCATGCTTGGGATGTTCGCACCTTGGGTGGTTCAGTTTGGGCGTCCGGACTGGTCTGGTTCAGTAATGGTGGATTAGGGTTCAGGCTCAGGCAACCGCAGGCGAACACAGTCAGGTCCAGCCTGGTTCCCTCTTTATTATCTGGGCCCTTAAGGATGTGTGATATCAAGCCAAACGAAAGTATGTACTGTGGGAACAGACCCAGAGAGGACGCCCCCTACGGAGTATGTCGGAGTGTGTGGAGCGTGTGGAGCATGTGGGGTGTGCGGGGGGGGGGGGGGGTATGAAGCCACTGCCCCCCAAGGACAGAGTCTGAGAGGGGAGCGCGTGCTAAAATTTCACTAATCGGATCAGACGTGCATTAGAGAGCTTTAATCCCATTGATTGCTTTGACCTACATCGGTTTTTAGGGGCTTTAAAATGGAACAAAGCATAAATCTCTGTTATGGAGCACGGTGCATGAATTTCGCAATGCGATCACGGAAAAAACGGATACCTGTGCAGAAACACAGACAAGTGTGAGCTCAGCATGCAATTGAAACGGGAGAAACAACCTCACTCAGGGTCAAATATAGATTTTCTCCTGTTCAAACGTTTTATTTGGGCTTTCTGCCATGCTATTGAACAGCTTTAATGTGATTCAGTCAGAATCACTATGCACTGACACCTGGAAATGCTTTAAAGAAACTCCACCTTTATTAACTCTTAGCTCTGTGAGAGAGGATGAACGGGGGTCAGGCCCTGGCCGATGTCTCTGTGCTTTTAACAAAGGATTGCCTCTCACAGTGAAGGACATTTTTGATTATGATGTCACAATTCTCACAGTGAAGGACGTTTTTGATTATGATGTCACAGCTCTCACAGTGAAGGACGTTTTTGATTATGATGTCACAGCTCTCACAGTGAAGGATGTTTTTTGATTATGGTGCTTATGTGACTCAGCGCTGATTGGCTTCTCTGCCCTGTTAAATAGCACGCCTCGCTGCACTGGTCCTCTGACGGGTCATCGTGCCCTGACCGAATCTCATCCCACTGCCACTCTCTGACAGTATCGGCAGGATCAGTGCTGGCCCCCTCCAACTGCTATCCCATAAATCACCCTGCTCAACGTCTATGCAAATGCCATCCGCATGACTCTCTAATGTGTACAGTGTGGGTGTATGTGTGTGTGTGTTGATATGAGGCGCGTGTGTGTGGGTGGGTGTGTATGTGTGTGTGTGTTGATATGAGGCGTGTGTAGGTGTGTGTGTGTATGTGTGTGTGTGTGTGTGTGTGTGTGTGTGTGTGTGTACCTCCTGATGTGAGGAGGCTTCCAGCACAGCTGGGTCCTCTGAATCCCTCAGATAACAGACAGAATCTCTGACTGTCTGTGCAGCCCAGAGAGCCGCTCCACACCAGCCTCCACTGAGAGGAGAAGAGCGCAGAGGAAGAGGCCAAACAGGAGGGATTACAGGCGGAAAAATCAGACTCAGGACAATAACACACCTGCCATGTTCTCTACAAACAGACATAACAGACCTCCAAACTCCAGATACAATAAAATTCCACTGATTCGCACTCCATTTTAGCCACTCAATCATCAACTGGACTTCAGGTGCCAATGAGTAATCTTAACGGCCACTAACCACTGCTCATTGGCACCTGAGTAATAATTAAGGTTACTGTCAGATGGTGTTAGCTGTCAGGTTACAGCTGGTGTTAAGATGAGACAGTTTACCTTGTTACATTGGATAATCCCTAACAGCCTCAAAGCCCAAAGGCTGAGGTAGGCACAGAGTTCCCCTTTCAGCAGAAACAGTTCTGCCTCTCAGAAATCAGAGATAAAAATACAATTATCCACCTGGGTCTCATGAAAGATGCCCCGCGACTATTCGGAGAGGGAAGGAGAATCTGACAGACAGTAACACGCTTAGCGGGACTGTATTAGCATACGCTCTGCTTTAACGCGGTGGATTTCCATAGTGTGTAGCAGTAGTGTGTGAGAGTGTGTTTCCCTCCCTCTCTCTTTCCCTGCTCTGTGATAAAAGGGCGCATTCTCCCCCTGATACAGGCCAAAGTGCAAATGAACTACATCCACAGGGAGAGCAAGAGCTCTGTGAGAGGAGATAAGCAGCCTATTAGATATGCGTTTGAAATGTGTGCATGTATATGTTTATGCATATGAATATATATTAGCCTAACCTAAGCCTGAATGACGTGGCTGTGGTATATTTCCCCTTCACACAATGGTCGTGGGGGACTGGGGGGTTGGTGCTGAAGGCTGCAGGGCTAACAGAGTTACAACGTCGTTGCAACATTCTGCCGGCCACTCCAGGGCAAAGGCCCGGACAGGCGTGGGACCCGCTTCGGGTCGACACAGCCAGATAATTATCCACAGGGCTATACGGAGCATGCGAGATAATTAATTAAACACTCAATTAGACGAGAGTTCAGTGAAAGCAGCACGCTATGAACCAGAACAGGTACTGTAAGAGAGAAGCAGGAAACAGAGAGAGAGAGAAAGAGGTGGGAGAGAGAGAGGGAGATACAGTGTTGCTCAAACACAGCCCTCCTGAGCTGATAAGAAAAAGCCAAACTGTACAACAAACTAAAATTATTTTGCTGCAGTTACTGGAGTAGCCAAACCAGAGAACAAAACAAACTTAATTGTTATCACACCCTAACGAGAGATCACAGATGGGCAGAGACCAATCCTTACAGGCACGTACAGGCTGAGGGACCAGAGACACTGACAAAACCAGCACAGAAAATCATGGCTACCCAAAGCAGAAAGACAGAGGTCACTGTATGACAGTGAGGTCAAGACAGAGATGCACTTTCTCCTCAAGTGTGAACAATTCAAAGACATAAGGACACACTGCTCCAAAAGATTAAACAGAATAAATTCTAAGTTTTAAAGAACTGGATGACACCTCTTAGGCTGATGGGACAGACAGCAAATCTTTCTGCGCAGTTTGGTACAGCATGCCACAGCTGGAGGGACGGTGGCTGATCCATCCACACACTATTAGGATCACTGTTAATAGTATTATTGTTACATTCTTTAAAATGTTGTTTTGCCTTTTTTCATTTATTACTGGTCTGTTTATAGCTGTTAATCTGATTGTAAGAATGATTGCTTTTGGTAATATTGTTATCATTGAAACAGTCATGCCAATAAAGCATCTAAGGTAGAAAAATCTGAATTTATCTTTAAGAGAGAGGGAAGGAGAGGGAGAGAGAGAGAGAGAGAGAGAGGGAGAGAGGGAAGGAGAGGGAGAGAGAGAGAGAGAGGGAGGGAGGGAGAGAGAGAGAGAGAGAGAGAGAGAGAGCGCGAGAGAGAGAGAGGGAGAGAGAGAGGGAGAGAGAGGGAGAGGGAGAGAGAGAGAGAGAGAGAGAGAGAGAGAGAGAGAGAGAGAGAGAGAGAGAGAGGGAGAGAGAGGGAGAGGGAGAGAGGGAGGGTGAGAGAGAGGGAGAGGGAGAGGGAGAGAACAGAAAGCGGAAGAAAAAAGGGAAGAGAGTGGTTCCCACTGCAGGGGAGGGAGGAGATATGCGCCCCCCCCCCCCCGCCCCCCCCCCCCGGTATTACCATTTGTGCCTGGAAGCGGGCCGGGACAGGGGACTGGTTCCACAGCTGTAGAGTCCTGGAAACATCCATCAGCACCGGGATGCTGCCGAAATCCACCGCGGGGGCGCTGACATGGACGACCGGGCCCTCTCCGGTGCAGGACAGGAGCACGCCCTGCGGGGGGGGGTGGCAGAAGGGGAGGGGGGGGTTAAACTGTCCCACTCGCCCCCCCTCCATGCCGCTGTGACGGCAGGGTGTTATTGAGAGAGCTCTGCAATGAGAGCGCTGGCCCTGTATTCCCACAGCATCCATAAATCATGGGCTGCGGCTTCCTGTGAGCGGCTTCCTGTGAGCGGCTTCCCGCGAGCGGCTTCCTGTGAGCGGCTTCCCGCGAGCGGCTTCCTGGGAGCGGCTTCCTGGGAGCGGCTTCCTGTGAGCGGCGCAGCCAGTGATGATGCTCCGCTTTCAGAAACTCCCCCTGACAGCCGACATCACAACTTCCCCACACATAAAGCAGGGGCAATCACTCTCACTCACACTGCTCACACAATCAGCTACTGCACCATTACACACGCGCACACACACACACACACACACACACACACACACACGCTCTCGCAGTACTCACCAGAGGGGGCGCTGTGCTGCCGAACAGGGCAATGTGTGCGGTCACCTGGGTCCGCCCCACCGCCCTCGCCTGCAGGACGAGGGGCAGATCCACAGACCCGCGGGGCGGGACCACGCCACGAGGGTGGGGGCTGGAGTACAGCACAGAGGCGCTCTCCTCGTAGCCCTGCCGGAACCAGACGGGAAATCAGGACGGCTCTGAAGAGCCTGCAGTGCTCCACAGTGCTACGCCGCGCTACGCCGCGCTCACCTGAGAGATGAGGCCGTAACACACAGGCAGGTTGCTCTCACTGGTCAGCCTCACCACCCGCTCGTATGGGTGATGCAAGAAGCACCTCTGGAAGTCCAGCGCCGGGGGGTCAAGCAGCACGGCAGGTACAACACACCTGGAGGGAAGGACAGAAGGAGAGAGAGAGATGACACGGAGCGATGGACAGAGGCATTCACAGGACACAGCACAGTACTGGAAGCAAAAGCCTCAATTTCATCATTTACATTCACTTAAACACAGACACAATGAGGCCTGTGTGGGGCAGTGCAGAGTGAGGTGTTGGTGCAGTGAGGTTTGGGGTGTTGGTGCAGTATGGGGTGTTGGTGCAGTGAGGTTTGGGGTGTTGGTGCAGTAAAGGGTGTTGGTGCAGTATGGGGTGTTGGTGCAGTATGGGGTGTTGGTGCAGTATGGGGTGTTGGTGCAGTGAGGTTTGGAGTGTTGGTACAGTATGGAGCGTTGGTGCAGTATGGGGTGTTGGTGCAGTGAGGTTTGGGGTGTTGGTGCAGTAAAGGGTGTTGGTGCAGTATGGGGTGTTGGTGCGGTATGGGGTGTTGGTGCAGTGAGGTTTGGGGTGTTGGTGCAGTATGGGGTGTTGGTGCAGTATGGGGTGTTGGTGCAGTGAGGTTTGGAGTGTTGGTACAGTATGGAGCGTTGGTGCAGAATGGGGTGTTGGCGTGTACAGCTGTGTACCTGGCAGTGATGGGCAGGGCCAGAACCTCCTCTCCTACACCCTGTACATCCACCACCAGCGCCATGCTGTAGCACTGCACCGAGTTAGAGCACAAAGTCACCTGCACAGAGACACAGGGAGACATTTATCTTTTATTTTACTGGTGTTGTTATTACCTATTACTAGCATTGCTCTTTGCCATTTTGTCACTCTTTTTCAATGTCATTCATCACAGAAGTGCTTTATCAGCACAGAAATGATCTATCCTGCCAATAAAGCTCTTTTGAATTGAACTGAATTGACAGAGAGGGACAGAGAGAGAGAGAGACTCAGAGGGAGGAAAGAAGAGAGAAAAGGAAAAAGAAAAGCAGGAGCCACAGACAAGAACACAGAGTAAGAGTGATAGAGCAAAAAAAACGTAAGCACGTGAAAAGAGTTTTACTATTTAACAATCGCAGCTGCTGCCGCAGCTGTTTTAAGAAATACTGCTTCCTTTTTCAGTCTTTAGATATAACAGCGTTGCTTTATTGCATTTGTTGCAGAGAGAGAGAATCGAACAAAATGCTACGACATACAGCAAAATATTTCAAGAATGAATCAAATGAAGTCACAGTAATGTAACACATTGCCCTCACAATCATATTTGGAGCACTGTGCCCAGCTTTGGGTCCTACACTCTGAGGACGACACCGGAGCTCTTAAAATGTCCAGAGAACAAAGAGGGCAACAAGACTGATCTCTGGCATCAGGCGAAAGTTATGAAGAGAGACCCATTAGGCCATAACACTCCGATATCCAGCCAGCGCAGCTGTTTTGCACACAGAAACATTCCCGTCTTCTCAGACATGGCAGGCAAAAAATAATTTAACATTTCCCGCAATATACTGAGTATGTATGTAATGACATGTAAATGAAACGGTTACATTTAAATTGCGTTAGTATGATATTTTGAGGTGCACACTCAGCCCATGTGGATGATACAAAGGCCAGTGGCTTCATTCAGAACGAGCAGCACTCCAAGCTAACCGCACCGCTGCCGAACAATGGCATCTGTGCTTCAATCAGGTTTAGTGTCACATTAGACCTATATGCACATACCCCTTAACTTCTTCAGGAGAAGACTCTAGATGGATTACAGACAACCATTTGACTACAGATATGATTTAAAGATGAGTTCTGTCAGGAGAAGAAGACGGCAAAACTGGAAATTAAACGCAATTTTAAATGTAAATTTCACACAGAGGGTATCAGCGAATGGAAGACCTCCCAAAGACTGCCAGTGGAAGCCGGAAGCAGAGAGACGAGCCTCTCGAAGCTGCATTAAACTGCCTGTGTTTCTGTAAGCTCACGTTACGCTCTGAGCACATCTGTAAACGTCAGCGCCGCGCTCTCAGAGAGAAGCGAAACGTCAGTATGTTTCACAGATGAATCAATCAGGCAGGGACAGGAGGAAGGCCTCCATCGATCCCGCAGACCCCCGAGGTCCTCGTCCATCAGCAAGCGTGCAGAGAGACCGCCCGCGTCACAGCGGCCACACGCCTCATCACCCCCCGCCCCCCCCCCCCCCCCAGGGAATTCTGGGAGCCGCTCTCCCTGTGGCGCGCTCGTCTCACGGCCACGCGTACACACTCTGCTCCCTCCGGGTATCAGAGTGCAGGAAAGGTCGGACGGCAGCGCTGTCAGTCACAGCAACAGGGGCAGGAGAGGAGTGGTGGCACCCTGCCTGAAGCCCTGCCCCCCCGCCGCGGGTCCCTCCCATTGGCTGATGGGAACAGTCGGGCACGTGACAGGTGCATTCAATCAGCTGACCCCACTGGCGCCGACGCTGAGTAGCCAGAGACAGCAGGCAGCAGTGAAGACGCCCGACGTCACAGAAACCTCTCATACCGAAGACCCGCAGAGACAAGCAGAGGCTTTTCTCCCTCAGATGTGTTTTTATTATAAAGACAAAGCCTGCAATTAAGCAAAACTCTGAAAGAAATAGGAACTTCTGCTCTGAATGCAATTTTGAGAATTTACCACTGAGAAACACTGAGTCCCGCACTGGATTAACGTTTCCCTGCCAGCAGGAGGGTGCAGAATGAATCTGCTCCTGAGTCTAACTCAGCTGCTGCATGTTAAACAGCCTTTATAAGGACAATGAGAACCAGCAAACTGCCAGTGTCTGATTTTGAGAAAAGTTTATGAACACAAATCTGAATAAAATCTTTCCTGGCCACTTTTAATGCTAGGCTGACAGCCTGGTTTGATGGTTAGAGAGCACACAGATCCACCAGAACTGAGCAAAGCTGAATTTCAAGTTTTAAAGACTGGGTAACTGATTCTGGATCAGTGTGAGACCTACCTTGATGTCTACAAGCCCCTGGGCGCGCACTGTGCCAGAGGTGGGGGTGATGTTAAACTCGGCGGGGCGGTCTGCCAGACTGCTGCCCCCCTCCCACTCCTCCCGGGTGAGATCTGAGATCTGGGCAATGCTGGTGACACTTGGACGCCCGTTGCCGTCTCCCGGGACACGCAGGCCAAAGGTCAGGGGAACCAGAGAAGTGTTGCTCAGACGGCATGTCAGCGTGTGGGGGAAGCCTAGAGCAGCAGGAAGCAGGGTGCAGGGAATTGTGGGTAACGGTGCACAATAACAAGCCTGCCACATAACCCCACTCATATGAGGACCCTTAATCCAATGCTTGAATGCACAAGCTTGGTGAAATGATTAATCACAATTCATTCCTGATTTTCCCTTTCAGACAGAACATGCACTCTACGCAGTATATGATAAATTGTTACCTAGCAGTACAAACTTCCACTTACACTTCCACTTACACCACCACACATAAACACAGAGACCTCCGGTGGCTAGTAGCCTAAGGGAATGACATTGATCACAACCAATCAGAAGTCAGCTTAAGGGCTGCAGCCACTCACCGAAGGACACGTCACCGAAGTCCAGTGCAGGCACATTGAAGTGGAAGGTGGGTCCCATCACACGCCCCCTGTGGGAGACAGAAGGAACTGCAGACACACGCCTGACACCGTGGTACATGAAGGCCAGGTGCTGGTGATGGAGAGAGGGTATGACGGGGTGTGGGTGACAGGGTGAGGGGTACCTGAAGGAGAGGGTGAGGGGTACCTGAAGGTGAGGGTGATGGGTTGGGGGTGAGGGTTACCTGAATGTGAGGGTGAGGGGACGGGGGTTTCCAGCCACAGAGAAGAGGAACTCCTCGGTGAAAGCCCCCAGGGTGCCGGAGCAGAAGGCCACCTCCATGGCGTGGCAGGCCCCGGGGGGCACCGTCCCCTCACTGGGGCTGAAGGAGAAGCAGACGCCCTGGGCGGAGCTGGGGGGCACCAGGTGAAAGGGGGCATCAATCAGCCCCTTATTGGTCAGGAGCACCTGGAGGGAAGGAGGGGGTGTGAGAGTATGGTCTGGGATCGGGAACGTGCATGTCTCATTTCTGTCTAAACATCCCGTGCAAAGACCACAGGAAAGAAAATGCCCTCCTATGTGTGAACCTGGTCAGGCCTCATAAGTATGCATGCGTGCGTGCACGTGCGTGTGTGTGTGTGTGTGTGTGTGTGTGTGTGTGTGCGCATGTGTATGTGTTTAAGTGTGCATCCATGCGTGTGTTGTGTGTGCATGTCTGGATAAGAGCATCTGTTAAATGCCAATTAAAAAAGCCTGTATATGTGTGTGTGTGTGTGTATGTGTGTGTGTGAGTGTGTGTGCATGTGTGCGCACTGTGTGTGTATGTGCGCATTTGAGTGTGTGTGTGTGTGTGTGTGTGTGTGTGCATGCATGTGTTTTGTGTGTGTGTGAGGGGGTGTAAGTACTATATGTTCCTGGTGATAACATTTTCATCTATGCGAGGACACTGTGAAGCCATCATCAATTATTTGGCAGCTTATTCTGCCAAAACAGATCTTTCATCAGAGCTAAACACACACTGTACTGAAGCAGCTGCTTTTCAGCATCCAATAACAGCTTTCATCCTTTTTCTCTAATCTCAAACGGGATATAAAGGAGAGAGAGAGAGAGAGAGACAGAGAGAGAGAGGGAGAGAAAAGGAGAGGGACAGAGAGAGAGAGAAAGAGAGAGAAAGACACTGACAGAGAGAGAGAGAGAACGACAGAGAAAGAGGGAGAGAAAAGGAGAGGGACAGAGAGAGAGAGAAAGAGAGAGAAAGACACTGACAGAGAGAGAGAGAGAGAAAGACAGAGAAAGAGGGAGAGAAAAGGAGAGGGACAGAGAGAGAGAGCAAGAGAGAGAAAGACACTGACAGAGAGAGAGAGAGAGAACGACAGAGAAAGAGGGAGAGAAAAGGAGAGGGACAGAGAGAGAGAGAAAGAGAGAGAAAGACACTGACAGAGAGAGAGAGAGAGAGAGAGAGAGAGCCAATTGTGGACATCCTATGAAGATTCTTGAAGGTAGTGAGGAAAACAGATCAGACCCAGGAAAGCACCCCTCCTTTGAAACATAATCCTAAAAGCCTGAGAGAGAGCCACCCCTCCAAGACGGCACTTTAAACATCCTCCCATTATACATCTGTATCTCTCCCATCGTTCTCAGGATTACAGAGGCCTGAGGCTCTAAATTAGCCCTAACGCTACTAATGGTCCACCCACAAGGTCGCTAACAAGCGCCGCGCTCTGAGCGATCGCTCTGAGGGTGTGATGAATGTGTCTGCGGACGGCACCGACCCGAATCTCTCCCTGGCAGCCCCCGAGCGGGCGGAAACCCCTGCATTATTCAGCACAGAGATATTCAAACAATGCCAGCCACTTGATTTTGAGCCTCACCATAGCCATAATTGAGCCTAAATTATTCAGCGAAAAACAGCGGTTGGGAACAAAGGCTACGGCCATCAGAGACCTCAAACTTCCAGCGACAAACAGATTGAGTTCCCATTCAAGGCTCTGCTTTTTACACTATGAGGGACTGATCACAGTGCTGTGCCATGCAGCTCCTGACGCGACATCCTCCACGGCCCAGATTCGCGCCGACCTCTCCTGCCACGCAGATTCACTCTAACCCTAACCCTCTCCTGCCACACAGATTCACTCCAACCCTAACCCTCTCCTGCCACGCAGATTCACTCTAACCCTAACCCTCTCCTGCCACGCAGATTCACTCTAACCCTAACCCTCTCCTGCCACGCAGATTCACTCCAACCCTAACCCTCTCCTGCCACACAGATTCACTCCAACCCTAACCCTCTCCTGCCACGCAGATTCACTCCAACCCTAACCCTAACCCTAACCCTCTCCTGCCACGCAGATTCACTCTAACCCTAACCCTCTCCTGCCACGCAGATTCACTCTAACCCTAACCCTCTCCTGCCACGCAGATTCACTCCAACCCTAACCCTCTCCTGCTACGCAGGCTCCTTATGTGAGAAAATTTGATTCATTTTAACTTTCAGAAGTGAAAGTGGAAGAAAAAACCTGTCCAGACATAATGTGTTAATACGCTGCAACCCACTGAAACCTGATTCAAGCCGAGAGGCACTGATATTTTCACACAGCGAGAGTGATTATATCCGGTCTTTCCGGTCTGTGGTGAGACTGACACCACAGAACGAGCTCAGAAACGCAGATACACAGTCATCAGATCGGACTTCCCTTAGAAACGTAAGGTGCCTGTGAGTCCACGCTGGGCAGGGATGCCGGCCGTCTGCACGGTTGCCAGCTCTGGGGGGTGTGGCGATGTGGCGCGGTGACAGATGCGTGCTATATTGGATGGGACAGGCCTGCAGCCGGGTCAGTGCGCCACCGCTGATCTATAGATGCTACATCTCTGGTGTCGGGAGGCCTCCGCTCCCCCATGGCGAGCATCGTCGCGGTACCGGCTGACCCCAGTGTCGGAGAGCTCCTGCCGGCGCGGCGGCTTTGGGCCTGGCGGTAATTAAAGCCCCTGGCGAAGCGTCATTAATCACGGCAACTGTCTCCGAGCGCTCGATACAGCACCGCCGCGCCCGGGTCAAGGTGAGCGTCTGTCTCATCCCGACTCCGGCCAGCACCTGGCTGCTGCAATCTCCCGCGCACACCGGACTCTTTCTTTATCCCTGTCTGTGCTGTAAGTGCACCTTCGGGGCTTTAAAAAGCGCTGTTTATCTCACTGCCCTGACGCTTTTTTGGAGCCTGTTTGTGCCTCCCCATTCCGCTGGCCTGGCGCAGGTATATACTCTTTCTCAGAGGTCACAGCCACACTAACATCACAACCGAAATCTAACGGCAAACTCAACACCCCAGAGACACTGCTGCTACCCCCTCGGCTCTCTCTGTTACCCTTCCGTGTTATCCCAAAGTCCACAGTCCCATCTGTTACCCCACCTTCATAACCATTGCCCCATGGTCCTAACTGTACTCCCTCACTGTTACACCTATTCTCCATGGCAGCAAAAAAAAACATTCAAACATTTTCTCAGCTAAAACTGAAGGCTTTTAATGTTAACAGCCTCATTCATGAGCTTTAGTAACTCACAGCTTAGTAACCCTTGGCACGCTTTTCTGAGGAATTCATTTCATTAACACTGCTCTCGTGCTGGTTTGTCAGCATGGGTTTTAAATAGGTTCAGTGCAGACAATTTGACCTGTGAGACACACAGCAAGCCTCTGGCCGTTGCTTCGGAAGGCTGCTCCAGCAGGGCTGCAGGAGGTTAGCGGGTTTTGGGGTGCAGTGAGTGTCCCTTGTAGCTGCAGGAGGTTAGCGGGTTTTGGGGTGCAGTGAGTGTCCCTTGTAGCTGCGGGAGGTTAGCGGGTTTTGGGGTGCAGTGAGTGTACCTCGTAGCTGTGCTTGGAGCGGATGAAGATGTTTCCCATGTCCAGCAGATCAAAGCTGAACTGCAGCCTGGGGCCGATGCCCTCACCCTTAATGCGCAGAGGCAGGCGAGACTCCCGACCTGAGGAGGAGCGAGAGAGGGGAGAGCCAGGTTACACACTCAAAATAATACACACATAAATACACACACACACACACACACACAAATACACACACATAAATACACACAAACACTGAATACACAGACATAAATACACACACACACTGAAGCACACACAAATACATACACTCACACACGCGCGTACATGGTTATCCCCACAAACTAGGTCCTAATTAGAGTGTGAAGTTGGACTGACAGAAAGAGAGGGAGTGATGAAGAGATTGGACAGATTAATGCAGGACTGGAGGGGAGACAGGAGGAATGAGAGAGGCGAGGGGGGCGGGGGACTAGACAGAGGCGTAAGGGGGGGGGGGGTGTGACTCCACAGTAAATTGTTATTTGGGAGTAAGAGTGGGAGGAGGAATAAGGGGTGAAAGGAAAGACGGTTGGGCACAGCTTTCAGGTGGAAGTGCTGTGCAGTGGGTGCTGTCCTTACAGCATGTGCCTGACTCATCACAGTCACTAAGCCCAAAAACCGGGAAGGAGAAGCCTGCCAAATTCCGTCCGCCAAGGACACGCAGGTGGCGTGACATTATTAAAGTGTAGCAGGGAGCAGCTTTCCAGGTCCCGGCTCTTTAATGAGAAAAGGGTAACCTTTACCTGAACAATAACCCGCTGTGCTGATCACTGTGAAAAGCACCTTCCTCTGGACTCCAGAACCATCAGAAAAGGGCTCCAATTACAGCGTGAAATTACTTATTTATGAGCAGTGACAAGATGATGAGGGGGTGGCCATAGGAGCCTGGATTTTACTTTCTGGCTCTTAAATCGTGTTAAGTTAGAGAGTAACAGGCGGAGGGTAGACCACATTAAAAGGCTTGAGTACATGTTTCTGCAACGGATGCAACACACAGGCCTACAGAACGAGGTTACATGTCCTACCCACAATGCTCTCAGCGAAACATGGCTGACCACTGGCCCCCCGTGTCTGCCCCACAGGCTGCAGAAACCCACAGGGTGAGTCACTAAACTGAGATTAACACAGGGCTCCTCCTTTTGGCCCAACACCTCCACACACGGCAGAACTCCAGCACAAATGTAAATACATGGAAATCAGACATCTGGAGATGCAAGTGCAGATCCATCAACCCTGCGATGGCGTGCACGCTGGATGCAAAATAAACATCCCCCCCCACCCCTTTATTTTATATGAAGGGCTGCTGAACCTTTACATAGGCTCCGTTTGAGTGTTATTAAATCATTGTTATTCTTATTTCCCTGAAGGGGTGTGTAATGCATTAGAATTTATCACTCTGACATATGATTTATCATTTATATGGAAAAAAGATTGCTGTGTATCACCTCGCTTAATAGTTCTGCATTAAATATCAAAAGTCAATCCGAGGAGATGGCCGAGAGGCCTGTCGCACATGTCTGTGCATTACAGCGATGGGAACGATAGTTATTTCGTTGCTTAGGCGACCCCTGTATCCATGGCAGCGTCGCTCACCTGTGATGTCACAGTACACAGTCAGCTGGTACGTTCTGGCCTCCTGAGGTCTGAAGACGATGTTCACCTCTGCGGTGCTGTTGGGCCAAATGTCTCCTTCCTGCGTGCAGAAACACACCCACGGGTTTGCATCCTTGTCTCCAAACAACAGGCCCCAGCCCACAGGACAGCTGATAAATTGGCCCTGTGTATACAGCGCAGGGGTTAGACGGCTTGATTTGTATCCTGAGCAGTACGGGGTCAAAGCCCCCAGGTAGGCAACACAGCTGCTGCAATCCTGAGTGCAATACATTTCCTGCAGTAAGCACCCAGCTGTGTAAAGGCACCGAGTCACCCTGGGTAAGGATCCATGTTGTGCAAGTAAATTAGGATGAGAGGATCATTTCTTTCCCCTCCGTTTCTGTCTCATTCCCTTCCCCACACACCTTTAGTTTAAAACATTTAACCTTGACTGAAAAGTTTCTTTTTTCAACAGAAACACAACTGTTTCCATTAATCTCGGGAGAACCCTGAACTCGCCGACCTGTCTTTGTGAGGAAAGAATAGCTGGAGGAACTGCATTTAACTCCGAGAGGAAGTTCAGGACAAACACTGACCAACTTCAGACCTGTGAGTTCAGGACTCGCCTGAGTGGATTCTCTGGATGGAGCCATGCTCAGGTGGGGGGGTGGGGGGGGGGGGGGGGGGTGGGGGGGGCGGTGAGATTGGGTGGGGCAGTGGCTGGGTGTGATGACGTTTGTGTGGGTAAAGCTGTGGCTATTTGGGGCCCATCAGAGAGCACTTTGCAGGGCTCCAGTATAAACTGCTACAATGTTAATGCTGTGAGAAGTCTGCGTGGGCGGGTGCAGGGAGGTGCCAGGCTCTGCCGTGCTGACAGTGCAGGTGTTTGTGACGCCGGCAGCCGACTGGGGACCCATTCTGTCACAGCAGAATGAGGAAAAGCAGGCTGAAGCACAGAATCTCTGCAAAATCTCTCACCGGGGGTGAAGAGGGGTTACCACACGGTCACTTCACACCCGCAAAACACTCCCTCTCTCTCTCCACCTCCCTCTCTTTCTCTCTCTGTTCTCTTTCTCCCTGTCTCTTTCCTTTTCTGCCTTTTCCCTCTCTCTAAAGTGTAAAGTGCACGATGGTGATGCGCTCACAGGAGGCAGGTGGGGTTAATCTAAGCACACACTTCCACTCTGCCTGTGACTGCTTTTACTGAAGAATAACACACACACACACTCACACACACTCACACACACACACACACACACACACACACACACACACACACACACAGACACACAGACACACACACACACACACACACACACACACACACACACACACAGACACACACACACACACACACACACACACACACAGTAAAGGAGGTTGTAAATCTGAGCAGGCAATTCCAGCCCTGGCATATCTCCCCTCCCTTCAGCACACACACATAATGATGCCTTTAAAACAAAGTTTGTGGAAATGGAGAGGAATTACACACAGGCAGCGTTTTTCAATCTTTTCCTCTGAAGAGAGGGGGGGGGGGAAGTGAGGCGCTATTTCATCTCAAGCACGGTCACAATGTGCTGAGTCTGACTCCCGGCACAGATCCGTCACTGTCACGCACCTGTGTGGGCGGGGCCACAAATCACGGCCTGGCGACATGCGCAGGGGGCGGAGCTTCACAGCACCACCACCCAATCCGAGTGGGAACAGCACTAACAGAGGAAACGGGAAGGTGCCACCTGTACTGCAGGTAGCAAATAAAACACCGTCATTATTCTCTGCCATGTCCGACTGCGCCGTTATTAATATTACAAACCAGCTCAGCAGACGGCCCTCTCCCAGCCGGCGTCCGCAGCTTATGGATTCAGCCTGCTATCCATTTATACAGATGGATATTTTGCGGAAGCCGTTCACGTTAATACCGTCGCTCCGGGGTGCAACAGCAGTGTCCTGTGCTGGATCCCTGACCCCGTAACCAGCCCTGGAGTTATGAGCTCGGCTCCTTAACCGTCACGCTACGCTGCTGGCCCGAGTTCGAGCTGTTCGTTCTCACTGCGGCGTCTCTGTGGCTACACCAGCTCCGCCCGGCAGTGCCTCTGCCTGATCGGCTGAGAGGGACAGGCCCCGCCCACAGGCCCCGCCCACAGGCCCCGCCCCACACGCACCGGCGGGTCCAGGGTGATGTGCTCGTCGCAGAAGGCCAGCGCTCCGTCCCGCAGCTGCCGACGGCGCTCCTGAAAGGTGCGGGAGAGCAGAGAGAGGCGGTCCCTCAGCAGGGGGTCCGCCCCACACTCCGCCAGGAACGACTCCATCTCATCCTCCTCCTCCCTCTGCAGGTCCCCACATAACCTGGAGAGGGAGGCAGAGAGGGACAAGGAGAGAGAGGGAAAGAGAGTGGAAGAGAGGTAGGAGAGAGACAGAAGGAGGGAAGGAGAGAGTGAACGAGAGAGAATGAGATATTAATTTTCGCTTAATTTATGTTAATTTATGTTAAATTAAGACTGTTCCACACCTTTTGTTTTCGCAATTTGTAATGCTATGGCAAGCCAATGTAAAGTAACGCCAATAAAATAAATCTGGATTTTACTTAATTTAAATGAATGGAGCTGAAGTGAATGGAGCGGAGACACCTCTCTGTATACTGTATCCACCACATACGCTGCAAGAGTTTTAGTCCTTTTGTCATGACTTCAATGTGAATTTGAATTTGAGGGAGAGAAAAAACTAAAGCACATAAAAGCATTGTGATTGCCTTCACATTATTCTGTTCAGCAGATGCTGTTAATTTAAGCGATTTACAAATCACCTGTTATAAAGCTGTGCGTTTACTAAAGAATCTGGGATAAGCACCTTGCTCAAAGGTGTAACAGCAGAGCCTCATGACGAAATCACACCTGGCAGCCTCTGGATTACGAGGTCTGCTCCCTACCAGCAGCTGAACGCACAATAGCTGCTTACTCTTACATTCAGTCATTAGCAGCTGGGGGCCAGCTGGGCTGGAGCAGAGGGGCACTAATAACCACAGCTATCTGTCAATCACAGGGTGTCACGTGACCCGTCCTGCCGGGGCTAATTAAACGCGGGGTGAGCGGAAACGGGGCGAGCGGTCACGGATGCGGGCGTCTGTCACGACTCCAGAGCAGAAGCCTGGACCGGCGTTCGCTCTGCCGGAGGGGGACGGACGCCCGCATCTCTCACACCATCCAAACCCCGCGACTGAAGGCTGTCTGAGGACATGAACAGCCACAGTTTAATGCACCCTCATATCCTTGCCAATGCACCCCTGCCAAAATGTGTCCTGTGACAGGGGTCTATTTGTCACAGGGAGGGGCCAGCTTGCTGGAGCATTCTATGGGCCTTTCAGCAGTCCAGCAGGACAGGCCTGTTTTTCTCAGGGAGAGGCCAGCTTGCTGAGGGACTCTCAGTAGCGTTACTGGTGGTTTTTTGCTGGAAAGCTTCCAGACAAGATGACCTCTGTGACCCCACCTCAGCTTCTGTTGCTCCTCCTCCTCCTCAGCGGCGAAGCTCTTCCATTGGTAGTGCACGATGACATCGCTCCTGTTCACTATGGCGACCGAGCGCTGATTGGCCATGGAGATGTAGGTCTTCTCCACGATGACGGAGTTCTTCTCCAGCCGCACGTTGACATCAGTGGCGGCTCCGTACAGGCTGATGTAGATGTCCTCACCTGCAGCCACACCCACAGACAGGGACAAAGATATAGAAAAACTAGACTGGTTACTGAGAACAGCTGGCTAAAATGATGACAAGCTTGCGGGTCACGTGACACCCCACCCTACAGCGAGACAACAAACAAATGTGTAAGGAAACGATGAACGCATGAGCGTTCCCAGAATGCTCAGCGGCGCAGGCGCCTGAAACGATGAACGCATGAGCGTTCCCAGAATGCTCAGCGGCACAGGCGTCTGCTGCTCTGGCGGTTTGCTTATATGCAAAGCAGAGGCGTGTTGTTTTACTCCTGTCCTGAGGTGACCCCCTCGCTGTGGAGTGAAGCAGACAGCAGCGCAGTGTGGAGCCGCATTCAAATAACGCGTCGCATTTCAGCTGCGCCCGCGGCGCCTGACGGATATCTGCACACCTCAGCGAGAAACAAACACGCTCCGGCTGAGTGACACAGAACCCACCGGAACCGGGCCGGCCGGAACCGGACGCACCATGCTACACTGCCATTACTGATGTGACATCGTCAGTAATGGCAGTGTAGCATGGTGGTCAGGAGGAGGGCTCATAACCGAAAGGTTGCTGGTTCAATTCCCCACCGAGACACTGCTGCTGTACGCTCGGGCAAGGTGCTGAACCCAGAATTGCCTCAGAAAATATCCAGCCGTATAAATGGATAACATGCAACCTTTGTAAGTAGCTGTGAGTAAGAGCGCCTGCTAAATGTCTGTAATGTGATGGAATGAAATGTACGGCTGAGAGCAGGGTGGACAGAACGCCAAACAACAAACTAATGAGCCGAGGGGGGGGGTGGGGGGCAGGGGGAAGCCCTGTTCCCCTGCCGACACCCTGCACCAGGGTGAACAGAGGTGCCCCCCCCTCCCCCTCCCGGCTCGAGTCTCACAGCCTGTCTGCTCACAGGGAATGAAGGTTATCGCTGCATTTTAAACAGCGGGGTGCAAGGCTGCAGCCAAAAAGTCACCTACCCCCCCCCCCCCCCCCCCCCCACCCTGCCCGCGTGATTAACTCCTGCTGTCGCAGTGCCCCCATCGCCACGGTGATGCCGTCACCCGTATCTCCCGGCCGCATCGGCGGCGTTAACGTTTTCATTTCCTGCCGGCGGAATCCATTCATCATCATATTCATCACCTGCTGCCGGCCGGCGTGAGAAGCACTCCGCCGGGACCCTCTCTGAGAGGATTAATGATATATCGGTTACTTGTAAAATAGGAGAAAAAGTAGTTTGGGGAGTTGTGCAGTCGTATCGGAATCCTTATAAGTGAGACTACATCTCGCTTCACACAGGCTGATAAATAATGCAACACCTCAGACAATTTAATGGGTTTGAATAAATATTGTTTGCTCTCAGCGATAACCACACTGACTGTCTGCCACTGCTGTGAAGAGCCCCATAATGACACTATTTGCATTCATCATCGTCTCTGTTTGGAATTTACACAGAATCGGGTGGAATGACTATCAGACTGTTTCAGTATAGAGGGAGGAACCACTTCACTTCCTATTGCTTACCTTTCAGGTTACCTGTACTTAACGTACACACACACAGATACATATGCACACGCACACACACACACACACACACACACACGTGCACACAGACACACACACACACTCGTGCACACACACACACACGCACACACACACACACGTGCACACAGACACACACACACACACACACACACGTGCACACAGACACAGACACAGACACACACACACACGTGCACACAGACACACACACGCACGCACGCACACACACACACACACACACACACACACACACACACACACACAAGCGTCAGTGGAGGTGGTGCATTCAGATACGGAGCAGGGTTGGTGGGGGTTGGTAGTGTTTGCTTCCTCAGTAATGGCTGTTAAACAGCAGATTCTGCTGCACTGCAAGAGGAAAGTGAGCCACAAACGTATCCGTCCATCCGTGTTGTTTGTGAAATTCATTAAAAAATGCAATCTGTAACACAGAACACAGAACAGTCTAGACCTTTTTACTAACTGACCTCGCAGTGTCCAGCAAGGCTGCTCTCTGGAAAGACTCCCTACAAATCTGGAACACCATCAAAGCTGAACAGCTCTGTCTCCTGCTCCTTCCTCGCTCTCCCTCTCTCTCTCTCTCTCGCCTTCTTTCTCCCTCTCTCTCTCTCTCCTTCTCTCCCCCTCTCTCTCTCTCTCCTTCTCTCCCCCCCCCTCTCTCTCTCTCTCTCTCCTTCTCTCTCCCTCTCCCTCTCTTCCTCTCTCTCCCTCTCTCCCCCTCTCTCTCTCTCTCTCTCTCTCTCTCTCTCTCTCTGCGTCCCCGGCTCTGACTGCCTCACTGCTAAGCGCTCACTGTGAGAAGTGAAATTAATACCCTCTTTAACACCCATGGCTATGAAAAAAGACACAGCAAAATAACCTGAAGGACTCAGGCTGGGGTCAGACTGGCAAGCCTCTCTATGGCATGGCTCATTATTAGGTCTCTGAGCTGCAAACCCAGACCCTTCACACAGGAACTGCATGAAATCCAGTCGATGGACACATCTATGCAGAGTAAAATACACAATTATAATTAGGATCCAATTTAACTTGTAAGAAACACTATCAAAATGACAAATGGAAAACTTTTATGAATGGCGTTCGATATTTTCTGCCACCACAGGCAGTCATGAGCAGAAATCCTCTCTCTCGATACGTCCCTTCCTGTCCACATTGCGCGCATGCATTTTTAATAATGCGCATCTGCCTCCATGCAGCTTCACACACTGGGGGAGGAGAGTCTCTGCAAACAGGAGCCGTTTCCAGCTCACACGTCCCCTCACAGAAACCAGCCGCAGCCAAAGGGTGAGAGCCGGCAGGCCTGCGCCTCCGACACACCTCAGATGAGCTGGCACTCGCCTGCCTGTAGAGGGCGGTGTTTACGCATCGCCTTCGATGGCTATTTATTCTTTATTCATCATTGCTTCTTCATTGCTCCTGTATGCTTTGTAATTTTGAGAAATCATTTCAATATTAAATTATAATTTCCTTGCAAAAGGAGTCAGCCTCCCAACACCCCAATCGACTCCAGTTTCTCCTCTCAGATTGCGTCCCTCCGTGTCGTCTTCCTAATCTACAGCCCCTGCTCTGCCACTGAAGCCCCCCCCCCCCCAAACCCCCCCAACCCCCATGTCCAGAACCACCTCTCAGCTCTCCATACTGCACAGACACGCTTCCCTGGGCTCCTGCTCCCCTCCCACAGGAGAGACAGGCTGTGGGGGAGAGACAGGGAGCGGGGGAGAGACAGGGAGCGGGGGAGAGACAGGGAGCGGAAGTGACCAGCGGGGGAGAGACAGGGAGCGGGGGAGAGACAGGGAGCGGGAGTGAGACAGGGAGTGGGAGTGAGACAGGGAGCGGGGGAGAGACAGGGAGCGGGGGAGAGACAGGGAGCGGGGGAGAGACAGGGAGTGGGGGAGACCAGCGGGGGAGAGACAGGGAGCGGGGGAGAGACAGGGTGAGGGAGTGACCAGCGGGGGAGAGACAGGGAGTAGGAGTGACCAGCGGGGGAGAGACAGGGAGCGGGAGTGAGACAGGGAGCGGGGGAGAGACAGGGAGCGGGGGAGAGACAGGGAGCGGAAGTGACCAGCGGGGGAGAGACAGGGAGCGGGGGAGAGACAGGGTGAGGGAGTGACCAGCGGGGGAGAGACAGGGAGTAGGAGTGACCAGCGGGGGAGAGACAGGGAGCGGGAGTGAGACAGGGAGCGGGGGAGAGACAGGGAGCGGGGGAGAGACAGGGAGCAGGAATGAGACAGGGAGCGGGGGAGAGACAGGGAGCGGAAGTGACCAGCGGGGGAGAGACAGGGAGCGGGGGAGAGACAGGAAGCGGAAGTGACCAGCGGGGGAGAGACAGGGAGCGGGGGAGAGACAGGGAGCGGGAGTGAGACAGGGAGCGGGGGAGAGACAGGGAGTGGGGGAGACCAGCGGGGGAGAGACAGGGAGCGGGGGAGAGACAGGGTGAGGGAGTGACCAGCGGGGGAGAGACAGGGAGTAGGAGTGACCTGCGGGGAGCTGGAGCAGCAGGAGAACTGCTTTTCAGGTAAATAAAGAAACGATATCCTAGCAGGGGCAGTCCCCCTACGGCTCCTTCTCTCCTTTTCAAAACATCCTGTGTTAAAGAGATTTGGATAACTTGGATTATAAAGACACAATGGCAGTGTGTAAACTGGGGAATTCAGGGGTCAAATACTAAGCACAAAATACACACACCGATGGATTACAATAAGGCTACTTTAAGACCCTGCAGTGAGAGGTATCTGCTATCCGGGAGCTGTGTTAATGTGCCCCACTTTTTGCCTGACTGCATGACTTTTCAAAGTCAATAAAGCTTTTGAAAGCTTTTGAGAACTGACTGATGATCTCAGCTCCACCCACTGCCCAGCTGTCAATACACGCTCCCACAATGCACCTCTCAGCTTGACCCTCTAAACTCCGCCCACTGCCTGCCAGCCTTCCGATCTGCCACAGCTGTGACCCCTCGCTCTGTTCTAAAGGCCACGCCTCTCGGATCAATGCCTCAGCACCGGCCTTAACTACAGCAGCGGGGCACTTTTAAAAACCTTTCCTCTCCAAAGTCTCCCTCTCTCCCCCCTCCGGCCCCCCGGAGTCTCCCCACGCCGCTTAGCCAGCACTTCCAGGCTCCGCCTCATTCCCATGACCCCTCTGCGCCCTCAGCGCTCGCCTCACCAACGCCACCCGCTCCCCGAAAAAAGTTCGGTTGAGGAGACGCAAGGCTGACACCATTAATTGATGATACAGGCAGAATGCTCATCATGAACTCAAAAAATCCCCCCCCCAGCACCCCCCCATCAAAAAAAAAAGAAAAAGCCGGAAAAGAGAGCAGCGGCCGGTGCTGTAAATCACTGGGAGTGCAGATCGATGGCACTGTCTTCCCAGGGCCTTTAAAAAAAAGCCTGAGAGGATCCTCGCTTCCGCACCGGCCGGCGGCATCATGAGGCCAGCTCCCTCTCCCAAATAAATGAAGATTTTATCAGGCTGCAGAGCCGGGAGAGGCTGGCAGCTTTGAGGGCCGCGCTGGACTGCCAGAGCACAGGCAGGACCACATCCTCATTAGCGGTAATCAGCGTTAATCCCGGGCCTTAATTAATATCTTACAATTCGTTATAAGAAGCAAAAGACAGATTAAGGAGGGCTATCTTTGCACAAAGGACTGTATTAAACTACGACTCTCTCGAATCATACAACAACGGTCATGTAAAAATCCGCAGTGGACTCCACCAAGTGCCTGACTGTTTGTGACACGGTGACACTGCGCACTGAGTCCCTGGCAAACTCAGCAAGCTGCGTCTCCTCTCAGAGAGCGTCTCAGATGATTTAAAAAGCAGACTGAGGAGTGGGGGATTATGGGATTAATAGATGAGGTAACTGAGATGGTCCCGGGACGAGGCGAACCCAGTTAACGAGGAACAAGGTGTACCGTTCCAGCCAAATAAGAGACTTCCCCTGACACCACCCTCATCCTGACTCCTCTGACACGGCAGCCTGAAGAACAACACCTCGCCCCAAATTTCAGAGAGCTACAGTTCCTCCTGGCAGATGTTCCATGGTGGAGTGAAAAGGAGGGGTCTCCCCTCTCTCTTCTGTTGACACCCCAGTTCTGGCCTGGTGGAAACAGGGACACCCCTGCTTGTCGTTCCATGACACACATGAGGGGAGTGTGTCCAGCCGTCTGATTGGTTGGAGCCCCTTTGCCATGCCGGTGGCTGTGATCATCATCATCATTCACATAGCAGATGCCCTTCTCCAGAGTGACCTTTGACCTCTGCACTGCCGCCACAGGAGCTGATGCTACGCAGTGGCCCCTCCACCTCCCTCTCCAGCACCATCAGTATCACGGGTTCCTCTGCATCGAAGCCAGCCCTGTCTCAGGGTGGCTGCTTCGGCACGGCCTCGTGGGTAACCTTTGCACAGGCCCCCCCGAGACAGCCGCCGTGGCAGGGTGCACCCCTGTCCCACCGCTGTTGTTTTTCTCACTCCCTCTAATGATCCAAACACGTGTCGCTCTGCCTGCGACTCTGGGGTCCTGCGGCAGCACGCAGGTCTAAATCACTCTCTGCCTCCCTCTGACCCTCTGAGAGCCAGGCAGCTGAGGCCAGCTTTCCAGTCTCCACACTGCAGTATAGTCACAGTGGAAGATGCTAAACCATGGAGCACACGTGAAAACTGGGAGGGACCTGGGTGAGACTGAGCCAGCACCATTTTCACTGAGCGTGCTGCAGCTCTCTGGCCGTTCTCTGTGCTGAGGCCTGGCCGTTCTCTGTGCTGAGGCCTGGCCTTTCTCTGTGCTGAGGCCTGGCTGTTCTCTGTGCTGAGGCCTGGCCGTTCTCTGTGCTGAGGCCTGGCCGTTCTCTGTGCCGAGGCCTGGCCGTTCTCTGTGCCGAGGCCTGGCCTGCACAAACGCTGTGTCACGTGCAGGTACAGAATGCCCTGGCTAAGCACAGGGTGAGTGTACTGCAGCATTGCAAACGCTGTTGCAAGCGCTGTTGCAAGCGCTGTTGCAAGCGCTGTTGCAAGCGACGTCGCAAGAGCTGTCACAAGCGCTGTCGCATCCCTTCACCACAGGAAAGAGACATGATAGCTGTCACTCTGCCCTCTCCTGTGGCTGGGTGAACTGACATGGTCCCAACGGTGTGAAATTCCACCTGTACTAAAACCCAGTCTGAACACTTCAGCAGTATTCACAGGCATCCTGGATGGTTACTATTAAAGAAAGTTTTTCTTTTTTGGCTCCCCAAAGTAACAACAGTACTTTAAGTTACCACTAGATGGTGAAAATACACTAATGAGTAGGATCCCCCACAAAGGAAGAAGCCCCTGAAGAGAGTGCCCTGTTCTTGCTGTTGTTTTGAATGCAGAACACCGTGAGATCTGCATTGATTGGACCCGGAGAACAGAAGCCGCGGTGATTAGGTGGTTTTGGACGCGGATCAAACGGGAGAGAGAGTCATCACCCCCTGCAATGCTCTGGGCCTGGGGACTCTGCCCCCTGTGGGAAGAGAATGACTTCTCAATTGCATCACTCACAGCCCAGCAACACCGCTGTGAACAGGCCACATCCATCAATCAGAGCTCTTTCACAGGTGGGTGGAGACTGTGAAGCCCCCCCCCCTCTGTGTCCATTAAGAGTGATCACCTGTCCCTTTGTCCTTCTCGTACTTTTTCTCCTCTCTTTCATCAAAGCGATCATCTCTCCTCCTGTCAATCAAAGTCTGAAATTTCATTACACGTGTCTCCCTGCCCCTCCTCTTGGAACCAATGACACCTGCGAGAAAGCCCTCTGATTGGCTGGATGTGTCATGTATCAAAGCCATTTTGGAGAACAGTTCCATGTCTCGGCAGCTGTCCTTTCCATACTACTTTTAATTGCACCAATCCAAGTCCTGTACAGCTCATATTCCAGCCCCCAAAAGAGGGCTGCTGTTAAACTAAATACACAATAGCTCATTATTCATATTTATTTTTGTTACTGATGTTAACGGATAGTTATATTGATACTATCCAGCTATATAAAGGGATAACATGTAAAAACTGTAACCAATGTAAAACCGCTCTGGATTAGATTGTGTGCTAAATGAAACTGATGTAATGTAATTTATGGCTAATTACCTAGAGCAGCAAATGATAAGCCACTGATGGTAAGATTAGTGTATCATCTGATCCTCCAGCAGGGAGATGGCCGGGTTTGGTGGATGACTCTTATCTTTGCCTTTCACTGTGCCATTGGCATGGATACAGATAGAGGGTAGGAGGTGTACCTGTGTTACCCCAAAGGGCAAAGATGGTGGCGTGGCTGACAGTGTGATGGCGACGTTAGGGAACTGAAGCTTGGATGAACAAATAGTTAGGGTTTGTCGATTCACAGCTCATAAACGGAGCGACAGTCTGACCTGAGTGCTGGTTTGGCTGATAAACGGTCAACTGTGCTGTGACCCGTGCAGAGAGTGATCCAACAAACGAGCGTCACATGCCGTCCACACTAAGGGGAATCCTCTGGGTTTAAAAGCAATTAGCATCGACCTGCACTGTAGTCAGTGGGGTGTCCCACCGCTCTCTACCGCCCTCTACTGTCACCGTGCAACTCTGTCCCCGCCGCATGACCGTGACCATA
>NC_050595.1:2175000-2217500 GCF_013368585.1 Megalops cyprinoides
AGATCGGTCAGTCTGTGTTTACACATGACCACTTCACCCGTTCTGAAGTTCATGAACTCCCAGCTCACTAATATTTCCCCTGTGTCACTGTGTGTGTGTGTGTGTGTGTGTGTGTCGGCAGGGGAACAATCACACTCGGTGTGATAACACAAAAACAAAGACCAAGACCTACTGAGAGACTGATGACTGCTAACCTCGGACTCTGATTCAGTCCCAGCGGTAACAGTTCACTATTGCTTTTAAATGGTGCTGGGGGACAATGCTCGCACACACACACACACACACACACACACACACACACACACACACACACACACACACCTGGGCTGTGGGCGGACAGGGAAGATTTCCCGCTGAAGAGATGTTTCTGACCAGCAACTGAACAATGTCAAGCTACAGTGTTATTATGGTTCAGCGGTGAGTCGTCTTCACAAAGCCACCTGACTGAGCCTAGCCAATCAGTGCACTTTTGCTGTGTTCATCTTCGGTTCGTTGTGTACTGAATTTTTACTGCGGTATGCGCCTCACTCAAGGGTACAACAGCAGTGAGCAGTGACCCCCCCCCACCGGACTCAAACACAGTCTGACTCAGCTATAGCTTGTATATAAACATGGGTTTTTTGGATCCCAGCTCCCTGCTCAGGTCAGCCAATCTACACAACATTCTCAAAGGGGAGGGAAGACGTTTAACTGCACAATGTGTGTTTAGACAATGTAATAACACAGTAATAACGTCTGTATTAATAGTGGCAGTGTGTGTGAGCCTAAAGAGGCCTCTGTGTGACACAGTGAAGGCAGAGAGCATGAAGGGGACAGGCAGGGTGGGGCAGGGAGAGGCGCTAAATTAAAAATGATCCTCCCTGATGCGGCGAAAGAGCTCTTTTTAAAGCAGACGATAAAATGTTAATGCTGCTGGCTTCCCCCTGGCCTGCGTGTGGCTGCACTGGGACTCTAACTCTACCATACACACACACACACACACACACACACACACACACATATACATATACACACAGACACACACACACACACACATATACATACACACACACACACACACACACACATATATACATATACACACAGACACACACACATATATACACACACACACACACATATATACATACACACACACACACACATATATACATATACACACATACACACACACACACACACACACCACACATGCGCATGCACACACACACACATATATACATATACACACACACACCCATACCCATGTATACATACACACACACACGCACACACATATAGCCTTATGAATAATGCAAACTGCCAGAGCCAGCACAGGAGAGAGAGAGAGAGAGAGAGAGAGAGAGAAAGAGAGAGAGGGAAAGAGAGAGCGACAGGGGAGGGGAAGGGAGAGAGGGAGAGAGAGAGAGAGAGAGGGAGAGAGAGGGGGAGAGAGAGAGAGGGAGAGAGGGGGAGAGAGAGAGAGAGAGAGAGAGGGGGGGGGGGGGAGAGAGAGAGAGGAGGAGAGAGAGGAAACCTCCTCTACTGTAAGCTTCACCCTGAGAGGTTTTTTTCTTGGCTCCTCTTCACTGGCCTCCAGGGGGCGCCCTGCCCTCCAGTGCAGTGAGCTCAGCCTCTCTTACAGACTGACTGGAGGAACTGAGGTCCACACACTCACACACACACACTCATACACTCACACACACACACACACAGACACACACACACACACACAGACACACACACACACTCACACGCACACACAATCACACACACATACATACACACTCACTCACACACACACACTCACACTCACACACACACACACACACACGCACACACACAGACACACACACACACACACACATGTGCATTGCCTGTGACTGACCCTGCCTGACCTGATCCAGCTTCAGAGCGACCATGACCAACCAAGACTCACCTTGTCAAACCACCATGACTGCACACCGAAGCAGTCTTCCTGGCTCTGACTTCCCCTTCACCTGTTCTCAGGGGTTAATGCGCTCATTAACATGACTGATTCCGACAGGGGGGGTCACACGGTCAAAAGCCTCCTGTCACCGCCTGAGATAGGGCCCATCAGACGCAGTAACTGTCAGATATGAACCCCCCCACCCACATCAATCCTGCACTTCAACAAGGTCAGACTGGTCTGGCCACAGTCATGCGGGAGAAGGAGGAGAGAAGAGGACAGAGAGAGACATTAGAGAACCAACTATCAATAATTCATAAAAATAACCATTGTTTATTTGTTCCTTTTTCTCTTTCTTTCTTGGTCCTTCTTTTCAATAATTGTGTTTATGTATATATACATATGGGTACATATATATGCATATGTATGTATATATGTGTTTTAACAATACTTACAAAACTGAATTTGAATATGAGAGGGGGGAGAGAGAGACGCCTCCCTCGAAACACACTTTGTCTTCATTTGTCCTTGACGCACAGAGACTATCGGCATACATTGTATTCATATCTATACTGACTGTTCATAAATTGTCACCGTTTATGAATGTAAATAAATTACCACCGTAACAATTGCCAATATTCACATTACAACAGAGAGGCACAGATGACTTCTCTTAGTTTGAAAACTTTATCTGCATAAATATTTTCTGCTTGTTGCTGTTTTCTGCCATCTCTGTTTTGGCATCACTTGTCTGATTCTGCCGATAATGCAGCTTGAAACTGAAAAGTGAAATTAACAAGGGGGAGGGACTGAGAGAAAAAGAGCGGGAGTGAAAGAAAGAGGGAGACACAGGAGGGAGACAGCGACGGTCATCCCGTTAGCAATTTTAAATATTTACTTCCTCCGCCCCGGTGGGACGAAATTAGTTGTAGTCAATAAATTACGGTTATTACAAGACAATTTCTGTCATTACTGTTATTGGGCAGACGGAGGGGTGAGGAGACGCAGGGTGTGGGATGCCCGGCGCTGATGCTCCAAGCGTGATCACTCCCACGCCACCGGCGCGATCGCACCCCAGCCCCGAGCCTGGCGCTAATAAATCTCCTCGCGCCGCGTTAATAGGATATGTTAATGAGCACTCCCGTCAGCGACAGGAGGGGGATTAGAGATTAGCAGGAAAATCAGCATTAAAATGAAAATCACTGCTTTCCCCTGCCTCAGTCAGGGGGTAATTACAGAGGCAAAACACTGCGTCCCCGTTACCAAGCACACAAGCATTCATTCCTTTAGTCACACACAATTTGGCAGGGATTCTTCCTTTCCTTTTTTTTTTCCTCGTCATATTCAGCCCGGTGATCGATGTGACCATGAATGGGCAGAGATCCCTCTCCCAGAATTCCCTCTTTTCAGCACGATTTAAAGAGCGCTGGTACAATTCTGTTGGAAATGTTGCCAGGTTGAGGCAGCTACGCAGGCAGTGCTGAGAAAGCATTCTGTAAGGCCCTCACAGCGGACTCAGGAGGAGGTGTTATTTATCTGGAGAGAACATCACTCTTCATAAGAGCACAAAAGACAGACAGGCCTATTCGCACTGAGCTCTCAGACTGTCTGTGTCCTGGCCAGAGCTATAAACAACTCACACAGTGAACTGCTGGCGGTCGATACCACCTGTCTGTCACAGACTTCAGAGACGGGCACCTGCAGTCACCTTACAGGCAGGTGTGAGAGACCAGGTGAGGCGGGAGCTGGCGCGTGTCACGGGGGCAGGGCACGCTCAAAGCTCGTGATGTTTGGGGGGGGTTTGTGTGTAGCAGTCAGGCCGGAGTGGCTCCGTGGAGCACAGGGCTGCTCTCATCAGCAGGACACTCCCGGTTATAAGAGTGACCTAGTGAGGCGTAGCGGCTGCACACCCAGTGACACGCTGACCGGCTACGCGCTGGCACCCCTCCCCTCCCTGGTGCACCGTGGCGCTCAGTGTGAAAGTGCTGACGAGGCTCTGCATTAGAATGTGTTTCAGACGAACCTCCCGCAGTGCGAGCGCTGAGCGCGCTCCTGAAAGACTCACATTAATTACCCCCCTCCCTGCTCTGCACTCACACAGACACAGGACACACTGCAGGCAGCACGCCGGGAGGAACAGGAAGCGTTTCAGCAGAACAGGACGTGTGTACCTGTGTGTGTCAGTGCTGCAGGTGTGTGTACCTGTGTGTGTGTGTGTGTGTCAGTGCTGCAGGTGTGTACCTGTGTGTGTGTGTGTGTGTGTGTGTGTGTGTCAGTGCTGCAGGTGTGTGTACCTGTGTGTGTGTGTGTCAGTGCTGCAGGTGTGTACTTGTGTGTGTGTGTGTGTGTCAGTGCTGCAGGTGTGTACCTGTGTGTGTGTGTGTCAGTGCTGCAGGTGTGTGTACCTGTGTGTGTGTGTGTGTGTCAGTGCTGCAGGTGTCTACCTGTGTGTGTGTGTGTGTGTGTGTGTGTGTGTGTGTCAGTGCTGCAGGTGTGTACCTGTGTGTGTGTACCTGTGTGTGTGTGTGTGTCAGTGCTGCAGGTGTGTGTACCTGTATGGTAGTGGAGCAGCAGGTCCTGGGCATGGTCGCCGGTGGTTTTGGGCAGGAACTCCACGGTCACCTGCATGCTCTCCCCCACCCCCAGGTTCCCCAGCGCAGGCTCCACAGAGAAGGGGCTGCAGGAACAGAACGGGGGGGGTTGTTAGTATCAGAGGCTGGGGGGGCGGGGGGGGCCGTTGGTGTCAGAGGCTGGGGGGGGCGGGGGGATGTTCCAGGCTCATCGTTACTGAGATTTAATCAGCCACATTAAACACAGATCACAGGAGCAACAAGACCTACAAGAACAGAGACCAGCAGAGAGAAGCTACGCTGAAATATAAACACTACGGTCCACAGACCCCCCTACCCCACGCTCCACCAGCTGCTCGGTGTGGGACCTGCTCCAAGTTATTCTAGCTCTAATTGTTATGTTTTTTTAATTTTTCATGCTGCTATTTACCTGAATGCCTAACTGCAGCTGCACTGTACCTACATCATAATTTCTAGCCTTTTAAGTTGCTCTGAATAAGAGCTCCTGCCAATAAATATACAGATTAAAATAATAACAAGCATACATTATGAACTCTCACTGTGCAGACCTCCACATCACAGAGGCTGGCACAGTGGGAACCACCTTCCTGCAACTGACTTCACTGTCAGAGGAGACAGTTGATTGACACTGCATTGTCAGGTGGCACTTGACTGTGGACTGACGTTACTGAATGAAGCTCTTCAAGAAACCCCAAAGCAAGGTAATCTAAGCGTGCTGAGTTTGGGCGTCCTGGGAGCTCTTCTTTTTAATGAAATGTCAAGGCTCTTGTAAATATATGCCCAATATTTCCTTTATTACATATTTTAACATACATTAACATATATTAGTGCTATATTTACTAAGAGACCCCACTGAGCGACGCAGAAAGAGGTATCATTAGCAGAGAGGGACTGTGCTGCATGATTTCAAATTTAATAATCGCCACAATGGTTATGAATTCATATTCCACCAACATACGAGGTTTAAAGGAATAAAACCTATGAAAAAAATCAATGGACAGGGGTTCCCTTCCATTGCTCCCTGCTAATTAATCTCTCCGTTTCGGACGGAGGTAATTATTCCGTAAATTAAATTTTTTTCAACCGTGAACACTGGAGAGACTGGTCAGCGTGTATTGAATATTCCCTGCAGAGTGTAATTACAGGGACGCATCTCTGGACTGTCTGTCCACGGATTGCATGCTTTCCCCCTTCATGCAGCCCTATATTGGATCTGTTCTGCTCGTCCCACCAAGAGAACCGCCGTAATTCATGCAGGAGTGCTGGGATGTAGTGAAGGCCATCCTCTGAATCACTCACACACCCACAGAAACTGTTTTTCACACTGAGAGCCACCCAGCGCACTACAGTGGAGGATGGGTGTGGCCTCAGTGATGCCATTCAGGCAGCCAGGGTCCCAGGATGCCTGAGAGCAGTGAGATGAGCAGGCCCTGCTGACACGCCCACCCCTGTGCCCAGCGATACACCAACACAGGCTTCCTGCCATCAAACCTGGGCAGCAGCCCTCAGCACATTCTCAAAGCGCACACCTTTATCATGGAGCCACTCACACTCTGCTGAACATGTTTCAAAGTGTCTTTACCTGGTACCTGGACTCGAAGAACTCATCTTTTTATGGTTCTGCACCAAGCCACTGAGGACCAGGTGATTGAGACCACATACACACACACACACACACACACACACACACAATATACCAAAGCACCTGTTTGGGGCCGGTTTGCCACATGCAGTACAATCCCCACCCATCTGGTGAATCAGCATTCATCACCTAACAATAATAATCAAAGTAATAATCCTTTCTGAACTGCTGTAGCGCATAGCCCCCAGGGCCAAGGCTCCCCGCTCCAAACAGAGGCAGTAACACCACACTGCTGTCTCACTGCTTGTGAAAGGGCTGAGAGGGTACCCGGTCGCCAGCGGTAACCAGACAGAAGCACGTGACGGTTCCGCCGTTACCTAGCACCCAGAGAGGGGAACTCATGCATCGTTATCCAGGACGGGGCATTCCAATCCTCTCACACACCTGCGCCACATGACCTCCGCAGCACGACCTGCGCACGGCTAACCTGGCTGCCAGCCGTCTCCGGGAAACATGCTCCTGGACTGCTGTGCTTCCTGTCCTTATCAGGTTTCTGGAGTACCTCCTGTATTAGATACACTCCCTCATACAGAGAAGAGAGAATCGTCTCCCTGCCATCCCACCTGCCTTCAACACCACCGCGCAGAACAGAGGGCATCTTACTCACTTTATTACCTTTCACACCCATAACCACAGAGATTAGGCTAAACTCACAGCAGACAGACTCTTACGCAAAAGCCGAAGATGAATGAAAAATGAAATCATTTCAGAAAAAGTGGTACATTTTCTTTTTCTCATATACTGGGTATATTTCCTGCTAATAGGTACAAGCTATGATATATCAGCAGATGCAAAATATGTTTAAAGCCCAAAACAAGAAACATACTGTAGGGTACTATACTCTTTTGACTCACACTCACTCACACACACACACACACACACACACTTTACATATAAAAGGCAGCCCTCCTTAGCACCAGTGTTGTGTTTCTCTGTCTCTAACAGTGCAGTGCAGTTTCTCCTTCCTCTGTTTCTCTGTCTCTAACAGTGCAGTGCAGTTTCTCCTTCCTCTGTTTCTCTGTCTCTAACAGTGCAGTGCAGTTTCTCCTTCCTCTGTTTCTCTGTCTCTAACAGTGCAGTGCAGTTTCTCCTTTCTGTTTCTCTGTCTCTAACAGTGCAGTGCAGTTTCTCCTTCCTCTGTTTCTCTGTCTCTAACAGTGCAGTGCAGTTTCTCCTTCCTCTGTTTCTCTGTCTCTAACAGTGCAGTGCAGTTTCTCCTTCCTCTGTTTCTCTGTCTCTAACAGTGCAGTGCAGTTTCTCCTTCCTCTGTTTCTCTGTCTCTAACAGTGCAGTGCAGTTTCTCCTTTCTGTTTCTCTGTCTCTAACAGTGCAGTGCAGTTTCTCCTTCCTCTGTTTCTCTGTCTCTAACAGTGCAGTGCAGTTTCTCCTTTCTGTTTCTCTGTCTCTAACAGTGCAGTGCAGTTTCTCCTTCCTCTGTTTCTTTGTCTCTAACAGTGCAGTGCAGTTTCTCCTTTCTCTGTTTCTCTGTCTCTAACAGTGCAGTGCAGTTTCTCCTTCCTCTGTTTCTCTGTCTCTAACAGTGCTGTGCAGTTTCTCCTTCCTCTGTTTCTTTGTCTCTAACAGTGCAGTGCAGTTTCTCCTTTCTCTGTTTCTCTGTCTCTAACAGTGCAGTGCAGTTTCTCCTTCCTCTGGCTGTAATTTTACAGTGATGATTGCTGTGCAGAAGATGCAATCTCGTTAGATTACTCCAAACCCACTGAACGGAAACAGCAAGCAGGGAATCCCTCTATAGCAATAACGGGGCTCCATTCTCCGGATCGAAGTGTTGCGGTTATTACTGAACATGTCATTTCTACCTCCGCCAAGGGGATATTTATACAGCATCTAGATGTGCTTTATTTCTGCACTGTGTTCTTACTGCATAGAAACTGATGGGAGAAATAACCCCGAATTACTGTTATCCACAGAGGAAATTCAGATAGTGGCATATGTCAAGTATTACTGTTAACTATATTGTTATGTTGTGATACACCATATTTAATAAATGTATGTATGTCTTGTATTCAGAAAATATATACTTAGAAGTGAAGGTCTTGATGTTCCACTGTGTAAACAGAGACTGTATTTAGGTGCTTCACTATATATGACTCGTCAGTTAGGCCATATTGTCCCTTATCGTAACGTGTCTGCTAACTCCACAGAGGGACAGGAGTAATCTTACTGGAATTAGATCTACTGTCTATATTTACTGTATAATACATATTCTACATTATTAAAGTGAGTGAGTGCATGTACTTGTGTGCGTGTTTCGGTGTGTGTGTATTGTGTGTGTGTGTGTGTGTGTGTGTGTGTGTGTGTGTGTGTGTGTGTGTGTAACAGAGAGTGTTACATGGTGCTGAGGTGTGGATTTGGTGGGTTGGAACGCCCCCTGACACTCATAGTAAGTGTCACTTACTGCACAGGATAGTAAGTGTTATTATTACAACTATTGGTGATTCACTTTTCATGCAGCTTTCCCCATTCTACACCCACACACACACACGTGTGCACACACACACACACACACACACACACACACACACACTACACACACCGAAACATGCGCACACACACACTCACAGCTGTGTGTGACCTCTCCTCATGGGTGTGCGATATTTACTGCCCTATGCCACATTACAGTGGCCTTGGAACTGTATAATAATGTGTTAGTACTGTGCAATCTTTATGGAAGTTCACTTAGTGAACTTGGGGCTTTATATATACTTTATACTTTATATTATACTTTATATATTTACATGTGTATATTTACATTGTACTTTCTCATACACTATAAAGCTACATATCTGCAAATACACTCAGTGGTGAATGTAACTTGGCCTCACTGATCTCAGACCTGTCCTTACCTCTGTGTGCTGAGCTGAAACCTGGCCTCGCCGTTGCCGATGTTGCGCACCAGCAGGGTCCTGTGGGCGGGGCACTTGACAGGGCTGAGGGGGAAGTGCAGGTGGTCGGGGAAGTCCAGGATGGCACGGGCCCCGATCGCCCGGACGGGCACCTCGAACTTCTCCCTCTCCGTCACACAGATCAGCCTGTGGGAATAGTCCTGCCAGGCAAGAGAAGGAGAGAGGGGGCAGGGGAAAGTGGGCGGGGTCACACATCAGACCAATGGGCACGGTACCACTGAGGAGGGGGCGGAGCCCATGGGCTCAGAAGTCAGCTCTCATTGGACTGTGAGTCGACTGGCAGGTCGCTTTGCATCTCTTTGACCAGTGAAACTGCCCACATTACTCATAGGAAAGAGGTCACATCTGGAGTCCCACATACTCAAAGCCCTCCATGTAAACATGTCACACAGCCACAGTGGACAGACACACTTACATAGTACTTAGATACAGATTTATGCATAGATGTAGATACAGAATTACCAGATCCGCCGCAGCATTGCATGCGATGTTGCAGTCCCTAATGCACGAGCCCTGTTTGGGATGGCACACTGGCTTTGAATATGAGATGCACACCAGAGATGCAGTATTTGCATTTCTGCAGAGATCCCCCGCCGTGGGAATAAATTCACAGCCTGTGAGACAATCGGTGTGAGGAACCCGGAAGGTTCTGGAGTTTAGGCGTTTAGGCAGCAGTCCTGATGGGGGGGTGGAGGCGCAACAAGGAGTCCTAGGGGGGGGGGGATCATTAAAATTCACTGAATAGGCTGTTTGTTTTTTCTCACAGCTCGGAGGGCCAATCACAGCCCCCCCCACCCCCTCTGGTCGCTACACAGATGCCTCCTGTAGGCCTGGCAGCCTGAGTGTCCCTCCCCAGCAGTGAAAGCCGCACTCCAGCCTTTATTAATGTGCAATAGGACAGAGGCAGATTAACAAGAAGCGCGGTAACGAGGTACTGGAAACGGGATGGTAAGAGATGACAGAGGGAGCAGGCGCAAAAAGCTCTCTCCCACTTTCTCCTTCCCTCTCTCTCTCCCACTCGCTCTCACTCTCTCTCTCCCTCCCTCTCTTCCTCTCTCTCTCTCTCTCTCTCTCTCTCTCTCTCTCCCCCTCTCTCTCCCCCCCTCTCTATCCTTAATGTCTGTTTATCAAAGCGCGCTGCGATGGCGTTATTGTTCAGAGGAACATTAAGGACAAACTGTAGCGCTGACATGTTTTCATTACAGAGGAATAATTTAAAAACACGCAGGAGCGAATGCGTGAAATTCCTGCGCTGACCCTGCTGAATTATGACGGCTCATAGTGAGAGCAGCGAGGCTATGAATGAATCATGTCATGCAGTGACTTGCCTGAATGGCTTAACGTCTCAACTCTCATAAAACAGCAACAGTGCGCTGTAACAAAGACAAACAGAGGGAATGTGCTCAACACTTTCAACCATTAACACTTACTGCCGGCTCCTGTAACAAATGGTGCAATCTACCATTACATTACAGTCATTTAGCAGATGCTCTTAACCAAAGCGAATTACATAGGTTACAATTTTATCAATTTATACAGCTGGACATTTACTGAGGCAATTAAGATTAAGCACCTTGCCCAGGGGTGCATCAGCAGTGCCCCAGCAGGGAATCAAACCAGCAACCTTTTGGTTACAAGTCCTGCTCCTGACCGCTATGCTACACTGCTGCCTGATCATAAGGCATTATATCATGACATATCAGCCATGTCCTTTGCGTCCAGTGAGCAAAGACAGCTGCTATTTCTGAAAGGTCTTCAGATGTTATTGATCTGAGGGTGGCGGTATCACATTCAGGATCGATGCCGGGCTGAAGGGGTGATCGCTGTAGGTCAGAACGTTCGCCTCCCGGGCGTCTAACGAAAAGGAGCGTGCGGATAAGGAGGGGGTGATGCCTGATCCTGAAGGGACGCGATTCGCTGGGTGAGTGTGTGAGGGTGCGCACTGCTCACACAGAGGAGGCTCGGGGCTCGGGGCTCGGGGTTCGGGGTTTGGCACTGCTTCACAGCCTCCTTTCTCTCGCCATTACATAAGCGGGACGCCGCGCTCGGCACACAGGGGGAGGGGCATGAGCGGAGGGGGAGGGGCCCGTTCGCTGGAGCGGTGCGGCTGGCTGCCTCACTGCTTCACTGCTGTAGCATGACCCACATACCTCCCTCTGACGGATACTTCAGCGCCGCTCCTGTTTGCGTTTAACCCCTTTCATTGCAGAGGCTGAGCTTTCTGCTTAGTTTGGGCGTGAGCTGTTTTCTCTCTGATAATTGCTCCTCCTTATGAATTTACATTGAACTGTAATTATGTGCTTGTTTAACAGTGTAATATAATATAGTTTAGGGCTTGCGAGTGGTTCGATTCCCTGCTGTGGCACTGTTGCTGTTCCCCTAGGCAAGGCACTTAACCCACAATTGCTTCAGTATAAATCCAGCTGAAAAATGGCTAAAATTATAACTATATATTATAATTATATATTTATAATGTAAATATCTCTGGATAAGAGTACCCGCTAAATGACAATAACGTAATGTTGTTTAGTGGGCGTACACTCCACACAGCTACGCTTGCGGATAACAGTCCTGCAGGCTTCCCAGCCCTGTAACCACTCACGCTCTCAGCCCTGCAAAGGGAAGCTAAAGTGGTTTGATCACAGCAATGATTGGTTATTATAAGGGTTCAGTGCCCTCTATAACCAGGGTTCAGTAGCCTTGATTTATGTATACCTATTTACAGAGCTGATACCTTTACTGCCCTCTATTCAGGTTAAGTGCTGTGCTCCAGGCTGAAACAGGAGTGTAGCTATAGCATGCCTATCCAGAGGGCAGTGGCCAATACACTTCAGTTCAGTACTGTGCTGTGTGACCCCTGCAGGCTGCCATACCCCTCTCTCTCTCACTGTGCTGAGCGTGTCCTTCGGGGTGCCGTACCTTGTTCTCCAGAGGTGTGAAGAGGATGGTGAAAGTGGAGGCCATGCCTGGCGCCACTTTGCTGCAAACGTCCGGGGGGCTGACCACTTTGAAGTACAGGGACCCTTCTTCCACCACCTTCACCAGCCGAGGGATCTGGGGACCAATCAGAAGCAAGTAAACTCAGAGTTCAAGGGTCAGAGAAACTGGGCGTGGCACATAGTAGTTACCAGCTGAATCAAACCACAGGGCTTCCATTGAAGGTCAAGTTGAATAAGGGATTCCCCACAATATTGTGGTTACAACACCAGTGCTCTGACCACTGTTCCACACTGCTGCCCTGACCACTGCTCCACACTTTTACCCACAAATGATTTAGGGCGTGGGAGGCTTGGAACAATGTTTTGAATAAGACATGTTACAGCAACTGCAGCACATCCAGTGAGGTGTTTAAACACCTCGGTGGGAATGAAGTCGAAAGTTTTACTCTCTATGCAGGGGTGACCGGGGGGCACAGGTTGAGGCAGCTACTGCCTCTCCAGCTCTGCAGCGCCCCCAGGTGGTGATCAGGGATGGCGCGGGACGCTGGAGACGCATGGAGCATCTGCGCTGATCAGTGTGCAAAGCCTCACTGGCTCTCTCTCCACAATCCCACGCATTTCGAGCGATGCTGTCCCCCGCCGCAGACGGGACGCCCCGCCCGGGAGATGGATGCCACTGACAGACACATCTGGAGACGGTATGAAATGCATGCTGGGAGATCTGACAGACGAAGAGAGCGAACTGTCTCTGCCTCTAACAGAGTGTCGCGGTTCGAAAGAAATAAGAGGAGAGAGCGGCAGAGGAAGGGGAGGAAGAGGCGTCTGACAGAACAACGAAGGAAAAATGAACACTGACTGACAGAAAGAGAGAGTCAGGGAGAGGGAGTGACACAGCCTGAGAGAGAGTGCTTTGGCAGTACTGTACACTGGGGCGGCGGTGTAGCTTAGTGGACTTTCTACTCCCCCCCCCCGGGGCACTGCTGCTGTGACCTTGGGCAAGGTACTGAACCCACAATATCCAGCTCACATTGTAGAAAACTGTAACTGATGAAAGTCGCTCTGGAAAAAAACGTCTGCTGAAAGGCCAATAACAGCAACAATGATATGGTCTTCCAAAAAACAGACTGATCTCAGAAAAGCAGACCCTAGGACACAGACCGAGTTACAGTTTTCTCAGACCAAAAATCAGTGCATCAGCAAGCTTTGGTCAGGACATGCACCCAGCATAACAAGCATACATATAACAACATGTAAGTTATTTGATAGGCTGTCTATCAGTTTACTTTTGCAATATTTATTCTTTGTATATTGTATATTAGTTTCAGTATATATTTGTTATTTATTCATTTTTTGCTTTTACACCATGTACTACTCTTTGGCAATATTTATGGGATGTATTTCATGCCAATAGAGCATATTAAATTTAAAAGCTGAACTGTATTGATTCCAATGAAATTACGAGAGTGAGCCAGGAACTCTCACAGTGAAGGAGCTCTGATCTCTGATTGGTGGAGATAACCAGTTCAGAGCCGGGCTGTAAGAAATGCAATTGGAGGAAAGAGGAGTCTCCAGGTCTAGTGCACCGTGAGGTGAGGTGAGAGAGTGAGAGGGGGACTGAGTGAGAGAGTGAGAGGGGGAATGAGTATGAGAATGTGACCAATACCATGGTTTGCTGTTAAATATTTTAGGGTAAAGGACTTTTTTATTTTTGCAATGCTTTATTAAATTTTTTGTCATTTACTGTTAAGTATCCCGTGGCGTGACTCTATAAAAAGGCCTGGGAAGGAAAACTAGGGGCTGAAGGCGGGTTTTATGTACAGTATTCACACACTGACATGCTTCTGGCTACCTTAGATGACGCCTGTCATGCTAACAAAGCCAGTTTGAGAGAAAAGGATCCCTTTGTGGCGGTGGTGTACAGAGTGCTGCTCAGAGGGCCAGTAAGACAGGGATGCTCTGGCTGGAGAAGCTTACTTCCAGATGCCGAGCCACTGGAGTCAAAGCCTGAGACTTTGGCAGAATTACAGTCTCAGCTGTGTGAGTTCCAGTCGGTGGGGTCAGGGTTGGAAGAGTGTAACATGCACTCTTTCTCTGTCTTTCACCCTCTGTCTCTGTCCCCCCCCCCCCCGTTCCTCTCTCTCCCCCCGTCCCTCTCCCCCCCGTTCCTCTCTCACCCCCCCATTCCTCTCTCGCCCCCCGTTCCTCTCTCGCCCCCCCGTCCCTCTCCCCCCCCCCCCTCTCCCCCCCCCCCGCCTCTTTTCGCCCCCCTCTCTGTGACAGGTACAGCGCAGTACACAGTGTGTCAGTAATTACACGCCTGTGTGTAATTGAGCACACAGCCGGGGGGACAGTGTAATCACTTCCATCCATCGCAGTCAGTCCTGCTCAGACGTTTGCGACCGCCTGGCAGAGGCGGTGACAGGCGGGGCACTCTCCTTTTCCACCTGTCAGTCCTCGCTTTGCGGCGGAGCCCCAGAGCGCTGCGTCCGCATCACAATCACAGTCACATGACCCTGCTCGCGCTCAGGCCGGCCTTTCCGCGACGACGTGCGCTACGCTATCATTAGCACTCACTCGGAGCGTTGCTTTGCACAGCCTAAGCTGGAGTGTGGGTGTCTCGTCGTCTTTAGCGTTTATAACGACACTCGTTCGTTTAGACGGTTTGTCTGCTTCCAACCAAAAAAAAAAAAAAAAAACGATCTAACAGCATCCCCGCATGGGGCGCTGACGGAGGAGCAGTTTTGTCTCCGTGTGCATCAGCCTTGTTTCCTGTCAGCGTTTAATGCCTCCTGCATGTCTCAGTGACAGCCGCAATCCAGGGAGTCATCAATACCTCTAACAGACACTGTCCCAGCATCCCCGAAAGACCGCCACGGAGCGTTCAGCATATAATGAACCCCACGGTGGAGGAAAACATGAGAGTGCGCAGAGAAGGAAGCTACTCTGAAACAGTTTGATTTCTCAGATGAAAGCCAGGTGCTTTGATACAGCTGAAGACAAACTGTTCCTGCATCCAGAAGAAATCTTTCAAACTCTAGACCAAATCTGCGCAATATGGAGAGAAGCAAAAACCCCGAAATAACTCAACCGTAACCCCTGACACGACCGATCTCCTGACGCCCCCGACCTGCGGCAAACCTCTCGACTGTTTTCAGGTGGAGAGGCTTTTCGCAGCACGACTGGTGTGTCGTTACCACAGAGATAATGAGAGTGACAGATTTGCTTGGTACACCCCCCTGAAATCCCCCGACCCCCAAATTTATTTTTACAACATACCCTGGGAATCATCAGGACCTTCAGCAAAGGTCATCCTCTATTGGGCCTTAACGGCCCGGCGCCGTCTGACAATTAATGGCGAGGAACCAGGTGAGCTATCCAATTATCACACCTGTGGAGCAGTGTCTGCGGTCCCCACGCAGGTGACCCCTCCCTCGGGAGGGAGCCCTCCGCTCCACCCCCCTTCACCTTGTCATTGTTGCGCAGCACCAGGGGAACCTCGTAGGTCTCGGGGGGTGTGTAGTTCTGGAAGACGATCTCTGAGGGGAAGGGCTGGAACATCGGCTGGTCCACATCGACTGAGGAGAACTGCAGGCAGGGTTTACAGAGAGGAAGAGAGAGGGAGAGAGAGAGAGGGGAGAGAGGGAGAGAGAGAGAGGGGGAGAGGGAGAGAGAGAGATAGAGAGGGAGAGATGGAGAGAGAGAGGTAGAGATAGGAAGAGATAGAGGGAGAGGGAGAGAGGGTGAGAGAGAGAGAGAGGGAGTGGGTGAGAGGGATAGAGAGCGGGTGGGAGAGTGAGAGAGAGAGAGAGAGAGAGAGAGAGGGAGGGAGGGACAGAGAGTGAGATGAGGGAGAGAGAGAGAGAGAGGGAGGGGGAGAGAGAGAGAGGGAGAGAGGGAGAGAGAGGGAGGGGGAGAGAGATGGAGAGAAGGGGAGGGAGGAAAGAGGGAGAGAGAGGAAGAGGGAGAGAGGGTGAGAGAGAGGGTTAGAGAGAGAGAGGGAGAAAGGGAGGGAGGCCCAGAGAAAGAAAGAGAGGTTGAATGAGAGGAGGGGGTGAGAGAGAGTGCGAGTGAGAGAGAGGGGTGAGAGAGAGCGAGAGGAGAGTGATTATCGTTCATCCGTTTAAGGATATCAGGCATTCACAGAGAGGAGCTTGAAGGTTATTCATTATTCAACTGGAATGGGAGGGGGGGGCAGTGGGCCCCCCTCTGTATAAAGCTGTTACATAAGAGCATGGCACTGTGTCTGCAGTTACATATGGATCTGATGGTCATTATCCCGCACCATCTAGTGAGCAGGCTTTCATTTGTGACTTCTGATTAAAATCAGCAAAGAAAAACTGCCGTGCACCGAGCTTTCAAAAGCATCTGCCGCTCTTCAATTTTCCACTTATTAGCAAAGGGGCTTTTATCTCTGTGGATGTGGTGTTGGATGGATTACTACGCCTCAAAAGTGCGGGTTTGCATGCCGATTTCCCCTTCAGTGGATGGAGGGGCGTGTCAAGCTGTCTGCCCACCAGTGTATTAATCAGACACTGCGTATGAATGGAGCTTATCCAGTCTTCATCTGCCACCGAGAGCCGGGGCGGTGCGTGTGTGTGTGTGCGCGTGTGTGTGCGTATGTGTGTGTGTGTGTGAGGTTGTGTGTGTGTGTGTGTGCGTGTGTGTGTGTGTGTGAGGTTGTGTGTGTGTGGTTGTGTGTGTGCGTGTGTGTGTGTGTGTGTGTGTATGTATGTGTGTGTGTGTTTGTGTGTGAGGTTGTGTGTGTGTGCATGTGTGTGAGGTTGTGTGTGTGTGAGGTTGTGTGCGTGTGTGTGCGTGTGTGTGTGTGTGTGTGTGTGTGTGTGTGTGAGGTTGTGTGTGTGTGTGTGAGGTTGTGTGTGTGTGGTTGTGTGTGTGCGTGTGTGTGTGTATGTATGTGTGTGTGTGTTTGTGTGTGAGGTTGTGTGTGTGTGCATGTGTGTGAGGTTGTGTGTGTGTGAGGTTGTGTGCGTGTGTGTGCGCATGCGTGTGTGTGTGTGTGTGTGTGAGCGCTCCTTCCATTGAGTGGTGATGAAGTGCACAGAGACTTTGGTCTCAATCAATGTGTCCTCAGATGGAGCGTCTCTGAGCTGCGTGGCGTCAGTCAGTCACTCCTTTGTGCCGACGGGGGAAAATCAGATATCTCAAATCCACCCCCCCCACCACGAGAGCACCCCCCCGTTCCACTTCTTTTCCATCTCAGAAAATCAGATTTGATTTAATTAGCTGCGTTCAGCTGTTTCCAGTGGCCGCTGGCAATAACTCCGGCTGAGGAGAGCTAACCAGCCAAACCCAGGCAGGTTAGAACAGCTGACGGCAATCTGCTTTTAACATCATTCTCTTCATCTGAGGAAAAGAGGCCAGCCAGCCAGAATTAATTGACCCAATCTATAAAATGAGCTGACCCCCCTCCCCGGGCCACCAGCAAAGATCAAACTGCGAGTGGAGTGCCCTTCCAAACCAAACATAGCAGCTGAGAGACAGGGAAACAGGGAGAGAGAGAGAGAGAGAGAGAGAGGGAGAGAGAGAGAGAGAGAGAGAGAGAGAGAGAGAGAGAGAGAGAGGGAGAGAGAGGGAGAGAGAGAAAGAGTGAGAGAAAGAGAGAGGGAGAGAGGGAGAGAGGGAGAGAGAGTGAGAAGGAAAAAGAGAGGGAGAGGGAGAAACATAGGGAGAGAGGCAGAGCATGAGAAGGAGAAAGGGACAGAGATAGGAAACAGATGCAGAGCACCCCCAGGGTAAAAGAAGAGAAAAGAGCATGTTGTTCTCCGTGAACATTCTTGCACGGCGCTTTGTCTGTCTAATTAATCCTGTCCGGTTTATCTGCAGGGCTGGGTGTCCTGAATCCTGCCAGTCACAGACGGTTAGCACGGGTGTGGCACCGTGGCCTGGCAAGAATGACACCGTTACATAACGAAGCACAGCCCCTCCTACATACTGAGAGACAGGATACCTGCCTGCATTCACACACACAGGGGCAGGAGTCTGACTGGCTGAAAGTTACCTCACTCACTCATTCACTGAGTAAGTGTGAAATGTGCCTCTCTCACTCATTCACTCATTCACTAACTGTGAAAGTTACCTCACTCACTCATTCACTCACTCACTAACTGTGAAATGTGACTCATTCATTCACTGACTATGAAACCTGCCTCACTCACTCAATCACTGGCTGAGTGAAAGGCATTAAAAAGCGGTTTGAGTCGCAATCCTTTTACAGTGATGTGTTCTGCATTTTTTTTGCTCTACTAAAACAACTGTTTTCAGTGAAGTTACGCGCTAAAAATTTTTAATAATTTCCCAGTAAGTGGGGCACTGTAACTGTTATGTCACTACTTAACATGTATCCTGGGAGACGCTCGGTTACACTGTCTGTGTAGGGCTGCTGTGGGCTACTTAAAATGAGAAAGCATGCTGCATTCAAATGCCCATCGACAACATAAGTAATCTATCTTTTTAAGACGCTGTACTTGAAGAGTGAGTCTTGTCACAGAAAGCTTTAGCAGTGTTGACATATCCTCCCGGTGATACAGAACAAAGATCAGATCCAACACCGTAACAACAGCAACACAGGCTAATAATAGCTTTCCAGGCATTGTCAGGCAGGAAGAAAAGATGCAGATAATTATCCCAGGAGTATTGTGGATTTATGTAAATCCGAGTTTTCCTCATTTACCATTCAAAGCTAAATTTAACAGGGCGCAATAAGAAATAATACTTCCGATTTTGCATGTGTTCAAAGGAACTACCAGCGTGCGACACCGCCACTGGAGTGCTGTTTCTAACCTAAGGACTATATATTGTCAGAACAGCTGAATCGGTAGCCACATTCTGTCACAGACTAAAGACCCACCTCTTCCACCTATACCTAGTTTCCATGACCCTAGTGTGATCTTGTTCCCTGTTTATGTAATCATATATTATAGTTTTGTTTGTAGTTTTTTGTAGTTTCATTGTTTTTTCATTTTCATAATAATAGACATATTGTGTTTCACTTGATGTATTGTATCATGTACATGTAGTTGCTTTTGTACAACATTTTATGGTGTTTTGTTAAAAGCACATTGTAGTTGCACATTGGAAGTTGCTCTAGATAAGAATGTCGGCTAAGTAACAGAATGTAATGTATGTAAATGTGTGTCTTTGTGCAGTCAGTATGTAGTGCTCTGTGTGTGTGACTGTGTGTGTGTGTGAGTGTGTGAGAGTGTGTGTGTGTGTGTGCGTGGGTGTGTGTGTGTGCGTGTGTGTGTGTGTGTGCGTGTGCGTGTGTGTGTGTGTGAGTGTGTGCGCGTGTGTGAGTGTGTGTGTGTGTGCGTGCGTGCGTGCGTGCGTGTGTGCGCGTGCGTGCGAGTGTGTGCGTGTGCGCGTGCGCGTGAGCGTGAGAGTGTGTGTGTGTGTGTGTGTGTGAGAGTGTGTGTGTGCGTGTGCGCGTGCGCGTGCGCGTGTGTGTGTGTGTGTGTCACAGACGTCACCTTCTGGTGGGTGGTCTCGCTCATGTCCAGCAGCCCCAGCATGCGGGGCGGGTGCATCTCACGTGTGTTGGCCAGACGCTGCTCTGTGGTCTGAGACATCTCCTGTGCATACGCAGACGGGGTCAGCTGCAACGGAACAAGGTCAAACCGCGGTCAGCCGGGACGTCTGCACACCTAAGCACCTCACCCTGCAAACGCAGACGGGGTCAGCTGCAACGGAACAAGGTCAAACCGAGGTCAGCCGGGACGTCTGCACACCTAAGCACCTCACCCTGCAAACGCAGACGGGGTCAGCTGCAACGGAACAAGGTCAAACCGCGGTCAGCCGGGACGTCTGCACACCTAAGCACCTCACCCTGCAAACGCAGACGGGGTCAGCTGCAACGGAACAAGGTCAAACCGCGGTCAGCCGGGACGTCTGCACACCTAAGCACCTCAGCCTCAGGTAAACTTTATTACTTTATTATCACTCTATTACGTTAAATGGCATTTTATAATGTTACACTTAATCAATGTATAGTTATACTGTTAAGGGTAAAAAGACACACACACACACACAACAGCCGTGCATAAGACTAATGCGTAGTAAACCGTGCAGCTGAATTCCTGGAATATCTCCTTCCTACTGTAGAATGGCTGCAAGGCTTTTAAATCTACCCCTTCTTTATCTTCCTCTAAAATGGGAAATCTCTCCACCGGTTCCTCTGAGATAATAACACAAAACTGCACTTTCAGAAGTCCGAAGCAGAACAGACTTTATTTTAAAATATAAATGAATAATGAAGTAAGGGGATATATTTAATTTTTAATACCTGCCAGTTATTTGTGTGTTCGCAAAATACAGTCCTCTCCATAATTTAAAGACAACAGAAAAATTTCAAACCCTTGCGCTATACTTAGAAACTGAAAAGGAGAGAACTTTGAAGTGCAGCCATGTTCTTAGATGCAGAATTCTCACTGTTTTCAAAAAGAGACACAGAAAAATGAAATGTCCTTTAGCATGAACACCCCCCCCCCCCCCCCCCCACCCTTCAGAGAAGATGCAAAAACGCCTGAGATTTCGTGAGAGCTCGTACTGGCACCCAGTACACCCCCAAAAACACTGCCGTACACCCCCAAAAACACTGCCGTACACCCCAAAAACACTGCTTGTTCACTGCTGCTTAAACACAAGCAGGAGAGAGACAGTAAAATGATTTTCAGCAAACAGTAGCTGCATTTCATTTACGCTGCTTGTGGAAAACAGGACCTTGGCAGGCAGCAGACAGAAATCTGCTTCAGGACTCTGTGTGTGTGTGTGTGTGTGTGTGTGTGTGTGTGTGTGTGTGTGTGTGTGTGTGTGTGTGTGTGCGTGTGCGTGTGTGCGTGTGCGTGTGTGCGTGTGTGCGTGTTTGTGTTTGTGTGATTGATTGAGCAAAATGTGAGCCCTCAACAGAGAATTGTGTGTCATTGAAAAGAGGACAGCAAAACACTCGTTCTGGCTTGGGCAGCAGTGTAGGCCACGGACACGGTGTTGTACCTCTGAGACTACGGACACTACGAAACACCACACTGAGACTTTGCGGTTATACCTCTGAGGCTGGTTGTACAGAATATTACATGAACATTCAAGCTTTAATATTATTGAAGGCGTCTTACTCTGATGTGCTTGTTTTCCTGTTTCACCAGTTTGGGGTTTCGGGGTGCCACCACTTTGCTCCTGAACCCCTCGGGCAATTTCAGAGATAAGCTCTGGAGAGTGTTGGAGGCGGCCTGCACTTTGGAGGTCGGCATGGTGAATTCTTTTCCTTTTGATCACCTCATCTAGGGGATACAAGCAGAAATTGGCTCGTACATGTAAGTGTTCAAATTTTATAGAAAGAGAATAATTACCAGTTGGAATAATTCATTATTTAAATCATTTCAAAACACGGTTTATGATTTTAATTACTTCGCATGCTTTTATTTTACTTGAGAAATTACCTCTGGATATTAGCTTTATATTAGGAGTGTGGACGCGCACTACAAAGACCCAGAAATGCAGTCGTATACACTATTCTAAACACATTTGTGTTTCATACCTTTTCCATATCTTTTGCGCGTGTGTGTAACATAGTTATATAATGAAAAGGCTAGCTTTGGTGCTAACTAGCTCAGTGAACAGAGTGTATCAGACTAGCTACCTGGCTAACTAGCCAGGTTTTACCATGACAAATTCATGTTATGAATGGCAAACGACAGCAACGTACACGCAGTCTAAATCGGAAAAAATGAAATGGCTAGCCTACATATAACGCTGGTTTACTAACCCGTTAATGTACGGCAGATACTTACAAAATGTAACATTAATTCTCTTTCGTCTGTGTGCAATAGTGTACCATCTCTCTCGGCATAGTCCTTAGTTTGCTGGTTACCATGACACCGGGGTTGCCTGGAGTCCCAACAAACCCTTTCCTGATTTGCTGAGTGGCCCGGGGTGGTTTTCCTCAGTCAACACAAAGTTTGGAATAGGTGATTCTTAGCAACGGGTTTGCCAAAGAAACTTGTCGACTTGGATTTGGAAAGCTACATTTTAGATGCTGGATCAGTACTCTTTTAACACAAATAGGAGGAATAGGAGCGGTCCTGAATAGATAGCCTTGTTCGAAACGCACCTGGCGAAATTAAGTCGCTTGCGAGTTAACTTTGCCGGCTTGATTCGCAGATTGCCGGCTGCATCTCTTTCAATTAAACAATTAGCAGTTAAATGTTGTTGAAAAAACATGTATGTATGTATGTTAGATAAAGTTATATCCCAAAGTAATAAACAACATATCAACTTCCCTAATACGAACAACCTGTATGTTTCATATTAATTGGTTTATAAAACTCAATCGTATTCAGAGTGATCATTGTTGTATTGTCATCACGTCTGTCTCCGGTGCTGGTTCTGGATCATCTTAAGAATTGTTTACATAATGGTGGTGGTTAAGATTAAGGTTGAGAGCGCTGATCCTGAATCAGCTCTCTGCTCCAGAGTATCCGGAGCGTACACAGTACTCCACGTGGTCGGACGTCACTGCAGTTTGTATTGATGCTGCACCGCTAAGGAGACATGGACGTGGCTAGCGCTAGTTAGCTAATGAAGGGAGAAGAGTGATTTTGGCGTTGCGAGAGAAGGTAACAACAGATAATCTCTTGACAACGTCACGTATATTTAAGTAGGAATGAAACCACTTAAGTAACACTTTATATTTTTGTATGTGATGTTCATTTTTGGTCCCATGTCTCTGTGTTGGTAACTAGGCCCAACGTGACACCTCGGGTTTTCCTGCATTGCCCTTCCGTTACAAGTGCTCTCTCCTGCCTCAGAGGTGCCTCTACTATTGAGGCCGTCACTGAGCGCTTAAGTGCTGTGGAAATGATTGCTCGATATAAAATGCATCTCTCAAGTGTTGTCCAATAGTTAGAAAGCTGGTTATATATTTCAGCAAGATAGTTCTTCTGTATTTAATAAAGGTAATTTAGCTTGTCTAGCTAGGTCGTTGAGTCATTTTGCTACCTAGCCGGTAGTTACAGGGAGCAACTAGTTTCCACTAGTTTAGAACGGTAGCGGGCATCCTAAAGCATTGCTGAAGTGTTGTCATTTGTAACACATTTAACAGGTTGTTTTTTTTTTTTTATTTAACCATTAATTTAATTTTCTTTGCAGTGCAATTACCTATGAAATTATGGTAAATTAAAATGAAGCTTGCTAAGTGGCTAGCTGTTGAAAATGTAGTGCTTTGGAAAGTGTCCAGAGAACTTCCTGATTCCCTGGCAGTAGGTTTTTGTGATTACCATCTGTTGCGTGACATTACGCTTATTCATCTGCAGACGTTTTCCGTACCTGAAGGCTCTGAGAAATTAAACTTCTTTGAGATATGTCGGCAGTAATGGCTATCAGAAAAACTTATGTGAATAGGTATGTGAATGTGTACAATAATATAAATAAGTAATATAAATACCAAAAGCATAAGGTTGCATTAATGCATACGAACTAACAAGTCAGCAAATGTTGATGTAAACAAAATGTAAATTCATGATTTGATCTACAATGTGCAGTCTAAGCAGTCCAAGGCTACCTCTGTATGGTATTTTGGACCTCATCAAAATACAGATTGTCTGGTGGACTGATTTGTTTTCGAGAAAATGATTTCCTTATTTTTCTCTGCAGGCAGTAAAGCTTGAGGGTGAGAATGAGCCGAGGGCGGGGAGTAAGAAAGAAAATCAGCGTGGAGAAGACGGCAGACCTGGACTCGTTCAGCTCAGATGTGGTCGATGAAGTCAGGGAGCTCTTCAGCAAAATAACCACGTACTCCAAGCCGGCGAGTGGGGAGTGGTGCATCCCAGACCCAAACGAGGCCTTCAGGCAGGAGCCCGAGGAGTACAGCAGCCTGCAGGCTCTGAAGGCCTCCCTCAATGAGGTCAAGAACCAGCTCAGCGACAAGAACCTGGAGGTGTGGCACCAGCACACGTCCTTCACCAACAGGGCCGGGAAGATCATCGCTCATGTGCGCGCGACCACCAACGCCGAGATCTGCACCCAGGCCTGGTGCAAGTTCTATGAGATCCTGGGCACCTTCGGGCTGATCCCGGACAGGGCACTGCAGTGCGGGGAGCTCAACTCTGTTCACCTTTGCGAGGCTCCAGGGGCCTTCATCGCCAGCCTCAACCACTACCTCAAGTCCAACTCCCTGTACTGTGACTGGATGTGGGTGGCTAACACCCTCAACCCCTACCACGAGGCCAACGACAGCGGCACCATGATCACAGATGACCGGCTCATCGCCAACACCCTGCCCTGGTGGTTCTTCGGCTCCGACGACACCGGCGATATCATGCTGCAGAAGCACCTCCTAGAGCTGCAGGCCTTCACGGCCAACATGCGCAGCGTGGACCTGGTGACGGCCGACGGCAGCTTCGATTGCCAGGGCAACCCGGATGAGCAGGAGGCCCTGGTGGCCCCGCTGCACTACTGCGAGGCGGCGGCCGCTCTGCTGCTGCTGGGCCCCGGCGGCTCCTTCGTGCTGAAGATGTTCACCCTGTACGAGCACTCCTCCGTCTGCCTGCTCTACCTGCTCAACTGCTGCTTCCGGTCCGTGCACGTCTTCAAGCCTGGCACCAGCAAGGCGGGAAACTCCGAGGTCTACGTCGTCTGCCTGGACTACTGCGCCAAGGACGCCCTCAGGCCCCTGCTCTCCAAGATGATCCGGAACTTCGGGCCGGACATCACCCGGCGGGGGGCGCTGTTCCCCCGCCGCCTCATCCCGGAGTCCTTCCTGCGGCAGCACGAGGAGGTGTGCGGGTACTTCCACCGGCTGCAGGTGCAGACGATCGCGGAGAACCTGCGGCTGTTCCGCGGGGCGAGCGCGCAGGAGCGGCAGCGGATCGGCCTGCTCAGGGACTGCGCCGTGCAGTTCTACATGCAGCGCTTCCAGGTGCAGCACCTGCCCCGCGGCAGGTGGCTCTCCAGGAACGCCGTCCCGGGCTGCAGTGCCGGCGGGAAGCTGGCCGGCCACAGGAAGCAGGCCGGCTCCTTTAACGAGAGGAAGGAGCTGCAGTCCCTGGCCTGGACGGAGAGGCTCGACAGGGCTTGCGTGGACGAGCATGTCCTGGAGACGCTGGGGAAAGACTGCGTGCTGGCGGGGCCAGCAGAGGACTGCAGCATGGATGCCTGGTATGTCCTAGTGGGCGCTGTGATACCGAAGGTCAGGAGTTCCCCCTTCTGTGATCTGGACCTGCTGAGCCAGCTGAATGAAGCCCTGGAGCAGTCGGGGTTGCTGAAGGGAAGTGGGGATCCCCCAGCGCCACGCCCTGTTCCTCCCTGCAGCTCCTGCAGGGTTTCGACTCCCAACTCCCTGCTGTCTGAGCTGTGTGGCCGCCTTGGCAGCTCGCACGGGCAGCGGGTCCCGTGTCTGTGGGTGGGGAATCCGTCCGCTCTCAGCGGTCTGCCGCAGAGGGAGGAGCTGCAGGTGGAGGTTTCCCAGCAGCCCCCGCTCCCCGCAGCGGGCCACGCAACCCTGCACGACGCCGAGCCGCGGTACCAGCGGGAGCTGCTGGCCTGTGTGCTGCACTCTCTGCACAGCCTCCAGGCCGGCGGCTGCCTGGTCCTCCCGCTGCTCTCCGCCCTCACCCGCTTCACAGCCGGGCTCGTCCTCGTCCTGCACCACTGCTTCCGGTCCGTCACCTTCCGCTGCCCCGCCTCCACCGATGACATGGGCGCGGTCGCCGTCCTGCTGTGCGCCGATTACTGCCGCCCCCCCAGCAGCAGGCTGCTGGACTTCCTGAGGGACATGCAGGGGCTCATGTCCGGCCCCCCCGGGCCTGGCAGCCCACGCCAGGTCCTGCAGTTCGTGCCCATGGAGGTCCTCCTGCAGGGAGCACTGCCGGACTTCCTGTGGACCATGAACACCACCATCGCCAGGCACAGGCTGCACCTGCTGGTCCAGGCCGAGCAGTGCGCCGCCATGGTGACCCCTTAGTCAACCCCCCTCCGCGGCACCCAAACAGTGTCGGCCATGGCTGCCACTTAGGAACGGCAAAGCTGGAGCTTATTCTCCCTGCTGTCTGTGATTTACCTACTGCTGCAGGAAAATAAGATGATCAGCTTACCGCAAAACTAGAAACAGAGTGTCTTTGGGAGGAAAAAGTGGGCCAGTTCATTTTGCGTCAGGGGAATCACTCGCATCTGTTTGGTGACAGGACGGAAGGTGTTGCTCAGCGTATTCTTGCCTGCCGTGCTGTACTGCACACACGGACTGTTTCCTTAAGCTGTTTCAGGTACAGATTAGTTCCCCTGCATGTATTTTTATACAATATTTTGTAAGCAATTTGTTTTATTTCTATATGCAGTACAGAACATTCACACATAAAATTCCTCATTCTTTATATTTGAGACCCACAGTTTGAGTTGCCTTAATAAAATACAGCTCTAAAGAGGAAAATTTCTTCCATGTGCACTTTGAGCAGACAACAGAAGAGAACTCTGTAATTGCCAAAAAAACTGTTTCATCTTAATTGGTCTAAACTGTCAAGAGCTCCAGAGATTGGTTGGGAAATGCATTGGATGTCCTAGGGGAACAAATAGGAACTTTATTTTCAAAGGTTTATAATTGAGAGTAAGTGCTCTCTTTCCTTCTGTTTCATCACAACAGCTGTTATTATGGCTGAGTGTTCAGTGAAAATCTGAGGAATGTTTCCTCTCAAAGTTTGTCTGAAGTTGATTCAAGCTTGAATGAGTAAATATAGGCCAATTCCATTTCAGGCTTACTGGCTCTGACATGCTCCTGCTGGTTGTATTTCATGAGAAACCGCCAAAGGGGAAAATGAATGAACTGACTCAGTGTAAATGTGTAACAAAGGGTGATGTTAGAAGAAGCATCGCTGTGTGTCATTTCATTATCAAGGGCCTGAGGAGGGACCTCTTTTGACCTGTTACATGCTGGACACTTGCAGTGCATTGTGGGAAGGAAACACTGTACCTTTTAATCTACTGTTTAACTAAATGTCTTGACTCTGAGACCAAGCACCTCATCTCTAGCTGGAGTGTGGACTTGCTCGCGGAGCAACCCCAGGGGCCACCAAATAGTTGATATTTGGATTCCTTGGAGAGGTAAATGCCTCCTTAGAGCATAGCTTTAGTGAAGCAAACAGCCCAGCCCTGGCGAGTATTGGTCCCCCAGCTGGCTGTGTAAAGCAGGCTTGAAAAGGGCGCAAATCTCAGGCAGTTCTGACTGATTCGGGTGTCAGTACTTTTAAGAAAGCTTGAACCTTTTGAAAAATGCCTGCGGCACAGAGATGTCTGCGAATGTGGCTTTGGTGATCCTCCTTTGCTGGCTGCTGCAATTGCAGTGTTTCCAGGCTCCTCTCAGGTAATGCCAGTGGCTGTACAGCGTGAGGAACCGTACTGACCTGGGACCACACATCTGCCGGGGTGCAAGGACCAAGCTTCGGGAGGGCGTGTAGGATGCAATTAATTTCCAAACAGTTTTACTAGCCCTGCCAGTTCTGGGAGCGTGACTCATTACATTAGAACTTGAATACCTGCAATGTGTCACTCACCATCTTTGTGTTATACACATAAGGGCTGAGCTCATATACCATGAAAAAATCCAAAAATATGATATTTATGGATTGGTATGCTTTGCTGTTTGAAGGCAGTATGTTCTCTTCCGGGTTTTCTTTACTTCTCAGAAAGGTCATTTTGGGACTAGCTAAGAGATGTGACACCATCTGTCAGCATTTGTGTTCTTACTGTGACTTGGAATGTAGTCTGATGGCATATATATGGAGATGAAGTTTCTTCTTTTTTTATATATTTTTTTTATGATACATGCTGGAACCTTTTCAGTGAGAGCCTGATCTTGATGTCAGATGTATTCTGTTTGAATAAAATATGAAGAGATTTATGAAAATGCTTTATGTTTGCATTACAAATAAACTTCCATTTTTAGTGGATTGAATAAAACTTGTTCTTTTCTGTGAAAGCCAGCATGCAGTACTGTATGTGGAAAACTGTAGTCTGTATCTGTGTAAATGAAGATTCCTGGTCCCTTTTTCAGGTAGCAGGGGGTGCTTCTTCGGGACAGATTTATAGGGCTGACTTACACCAGACATGAACACTACAAATGCAAAAAAAGCCGTTTGTTCCCATGTTCTCTGTATTCCATGTTCTGCTTATTTGACAGCCACATTTTTCTCCTTGTAATCTGCCCTTCCCAAATCAAACATCAAAAGTGTTTGCTGAAGTAATTTCAGAGTCACTAATGAGTCTTCCACAGAACAGGACTGATTTTGTTGTCTCAAACCAAGTGAAATAATAAGCTTGGCAGAAAGAAATGTCAAATTTTTCAACCTCAGTGAGTCAGCAGGGCAGTGCACACTAAGCAATGTATTCATAACATGTTGCGAAACCAGGTGGAGATGATGTCTGTACTGGAACAGGGATGGGAAGCTTAGCTTCAGTTCCACTACATTAATATGGTTTAAACATTTTTATATTGTAAAGTTGAGTTTCGCGAAGTGCGGCTCTGTAATGTTGACTGTAGCACTGTGCCCACAGAGAGGGACATCTCGCATGTAAACGTAAACGTGTAACCCCTTCACCAGGACAGAGGGCCGCGTGCCATATTAGATGTGAGTGGTGAGGTAGAGATTAGCAGGCAGAAAACATGCTTTTATTTGATAAGCATCCTTCGCTTGTTTTTGATTGTTTTGCTTGATTAACAAGCACACCCATTTAAAACTAGAATGGTTTAAGTTTCTTTTTGCCTTGTTTTTGTCAGCATAAAAACCTAAGATCTTAAAATCCCAAAAGCCATTTTTGAATTACAGTTGCTCTCCTTTGCTTCCATGAGTACGCACCATGATAGCACTGCTGATGGTTTAGCTCTGACCATACCCAATGCTGTTTCATCATCCTCTCCTCGCTCTCTCTCTCGCTCGCTCGCTGCCCACACTGAATGGGTCCATTTTCCTCTCCTGAAAGAGAGAGAGAGAGCAAACGAGTGTCCTCTCCACTCCTACTGGAAATAAAACCGCAAATTTGAAAAGGTTGGCCGCGTGCTGGAGTGCAGGCCATCTTTTGGCCAATGTATGTTTTCCCATATTCGCCAGTCAATGGGCCTCGTTTCCATCCCCTGTTGGTCACACGTCTTGCACGTCACATCTTTTCATGGGGCATTTGCTTTTCTGTTTTTATAGGGATGTTCAATGTGAAGGTTTTATAGGGGACCATATGTCGTTCCTCAAGCCTCATTTGCCTTGCATTGTGGGACACATAAACAGCAACATCGTTCCCCTGAACCAGTATGAGAAATCACATCATTACTCTGAGTTGCCAGTCCTTTCACCACTGCAGACTTTGCTGTGGATAGTCTTGCATTTTACATTTACATTTCTATTTAATCATTTGGCAGAGACTCCTATCCAGAGCATTATCCAACACAAAACTGGCCAATAACCACAAATCCCTGGATTTCAAAAACACCAATACCTGTCCTTAAAGAGTATATAAAGAGTATTACCTGTCCTTAAACATAGTATTATGAGTGGAAGAGGATGAAAAGTTTGTGTGGCCTGAATGTCCACCCTTCATGAGCTGATGGTTTCTTCTAATTAAGCTGTTACTGTGTATCTTAATCTGTGATAAATTGTTTTATATGGCTGTTGCTATTATAAGTGATCAGCAGAAACACATTCACAAATGGGACACGGAAAGCATATTGTGTATCCCCCCCCCCCCCCCCCCCCCAAAAAAAAAAATGATGGTAGTCTGTTTTTCCCCAAGAATCCTGTGAGAAAAGCATCTCTGAAGGAAAACGAAAAACAGGACACAGACACGAGGGAAGAACACGGCGGCTGATATAACCCTTTCAGGTGCGCAAATCACCCCACTGCCTTCTGCATGTTTCAGACTCCCTCCCAAATTTCCAGTGGGTTTAATAGAATCTGCCACTTTTAATAATATATACGGTAGAATCTTCAAATCTTCCGCAAAGGAACCCTGACAAATGCAGAATTCTCATCAATTCAAAAAACGTAGCCACCTTTTTTACTCAGACCCCAGGATTAAAAAGTTATTAAAATCTTTTAAGATTTTACATAATTTGTTTTATATAATTTCCCATGGTCCAGCTCCTTTCTCCTGCGTTCCCCTGGCATGGTTTCGTGTGCTTGTTTTTCCTAGCTAAGGAGACAGAACAGCTGTTTGGGTAAGCGAGGAAATGAAAATGAAATGAAATGAGGTGGGGGGAGGGAGAAAAGGGAAACAATTTTTCCTCCGCCGGACTCAGCTGATGAAACGTAGCCCGCTGGAGAGCAGATGAGAAAACGCGCAGATTACAGGGCTGCGGATTGCGGTGTCTCGCAGGTGAGAGATGGGAGCGCGGAGAGCGCCGGGGCCGCGGCCGAGGCCGTGCGATCTCATCGCCGCTTTGATCAAACCTGCGTCAGCGCGCCGTGACCGGGAGCGCGCGTCTGACGAATGTTCCCGGCTGCTCGCGTTCATCGTACGAACAGGCTCCTTCAAAGCCTGATCCCAGCTCGAACATCAACGATAATTCTACGGTTAAAAAATCCTGTAAATCGCTCAGTCTTCTGGTTTAATAGGTCTGGTCACCCCTCAACGGTGATCACATGTATTGACTGCCGACGCTACCATATTATCAATGTTATCACGATTTATAGATTTTTAAAACCGTGCTCAGTGTGACTGGGCCTTTATGACAAAAGGTGCACTAACTAAATACGTAATGAAATTTAAAAAATAGTAAACGTCTTACTTGAAGCATCGGGAGAACAGTGCCATCCTGGCGAGGACACTCTTCAGAGTTAGTCTGCATCCTGCCACTGTGTAATATTTCAAATCGGAAACATTATTAACAACGTTATTAACTAAAGGTTATTAACGTTATTAACTGATAAAGAGTTCTTCGAACTTTTAGACACGTCTTGATCAACGTGTATCCCCCGCAGGTGCGGCACCAGCAGACAGTGGAGACTTTGCCAAAACTGTTTGTAATTATCTGTCGGTAGGAATGTAGCAAACTTGAATTGCTGGAAGTAAGATTTTGATCAGCTGCTTCATTTACTTGTACCGAGGGATTCATCCTAAAGTCTATCACGATTCCAATCATCAAATTATGTTGAGTCGAGGGGGTACGCAGACAGGAAACGTTACGCACCTTTAATTATATTTTCTGTTTGTGCTCTGAAATCAGTCAAAAGGAAAGGCTTTAAATGGAATAACAATGTGCAAAGTATTCTCAACACGGCGCGGGAACTCGTCAAATTAATTTTGTTTTCCTGGGTGTGATTCATTCATTTGTGAAAAAGAACAATGCCTTATATCATGGTTTCCCCCTGAAATCTCCATTCAAAAAAAAAAAAAACACCATATGGGCATCACCCCGAGACCAGCTGCAGAAAACATCGCCAATAACAGCTACGAGGAAAGAGAGAAACCAAGCTGCGGAGACCTCGAAGTGTGTTGCAGAAACGGAGGCAGGGGATTTTGTTTTGTTTTGTTACAATATGTGATTTTTTTTTCCCTTACAAAACAGAACATCATAGTGACGTTGTGTCCAGGGCTCAGTGTGTACAAAGCACTGTCTGCGTGTGGGCTGTAAATATGAATTCAACCCCCTCAAAGACTAACTTAGAAGTGAAACTAAAAGCAGAAAAAAACTGGGAATCACAAATTCTACAGCCCTCTTCTTGGCCTAACAAGTCTTTCCTGCACACCTGTGACCTGGCACAGGACTGTATGTGAGTTACTCAGCGGTGGGCGGAGCAGTGGATAAATGAGGACTCAGATGAGTGTTCGGGGTTGGCGGGGGTGGCAGCAGTCAGTGATTACTGCCTAATGCAGATACTGTTGCTGGCTGTGCGCACAGGGTTAGAGATAAACCGCAGGGACCGCAGGAGTGAGGGCTGCACAGGGTTAGAGATAAACCGCAGGGACCGCAGGAGTGAGGGCTGCACAGGGTTAGAGATAAACCGCAGGGACCGCAGGAGTGAGCGCTGTGCACAGGGTTAGAGATAAACCGCAGGGACCGCAGGAGTGAGCGCTGTGCACAGGGTTAGAGATAAACTGCAGGAGTGAGCGCTGTGCACAGGGTTAGAGATAAACCGCAGGGACCGCAGGAGTGAGCGCTGTGCACAGGGTTAGAGATAAACCGCAGGGACCGCAGGAGTGAGCGCTGTGCACAGGGTTAGAGATAAACCGCAGGGACCGCAGGAGTGAGCGCTGTGCACAGGGTTAGAGATAAACCGCAGGGACCGCAGGGACCGCAGGAGTGAGGGCTGCACAGGGTTAAATGAGGGTCATTTCTATTTTTGTGAATTCTGCTGAAATTTGAGTCATCGTAAAATGCAATACTTGCTGTAATTTCCTTTCCTGGTGTTGTGTGCAGTTTATTTCCCTCTCTCCCTTTCCGTCTCAGCCTGCATTGTGTGGATGCATCACATCAGAGAGGCTGCGGCCTCTTTCACCATCACCACTGCTCAGGTCCGAGATAAACAGCTTATCATTACTGAACTGAATGCTGAATCCCAGACATCACCGGCCTTAAAACAAAGCATCATACACTCACACACACGCACAAGAGTATACTCACACATGCGCACATGCACACACACACACACACACACTCATTCTCTTTCAGATGTATGACCCAGCACAGCACTCTGTGTGTGTTATTAAGCCCCTCTTCCTGTCCTTTAAACACATCTCTCCTCCACTCCCTGAGGGCCCTGTTATACTGATGGGTAAGGCAGTGGGCGCTTTGAGATGACCTTTGCCCTCTGATGTCACGAGACACCAGCTCAGTGTGGAGCAGTAGGCCAGTCAGGGCACTAAGCTATCTCTGCGCTTGCACGGGCACCGCGCTAAGCGTGCGTTTAGCTGGAGGATGTACATTACAGCGCATGCAGGAATCACAGGAGCACTCTCATTGCTAAGGGGGTTGCCTGTTAGCCTCCTGAACTTGGCAATTCTCTTTGCAGCTTTGCAGAGATACTGTGGAGTGTGTGTGGGGGGGGGGGGGGGGGGTCTCCGTTCTCTTTCCTCTTTTATTTCACAGCAGCTGGGGTACCTGTGTTTACCTGAGGGACTGCCAATCCCCAGTGCTTATATCCAAACCCTAATGGAGCTCAGCTTCCAGTCCGTCAGTAGCTGGCATCAGCTTAGGTTCCTAACATTCCACTGGCTGGCAGAGCTACTCAAACAGAGGTCTCCTGCCACCAAACTCCAGGGGAATTCCTCCAATTAGAACTTTGGTTTGCAGATCCATTCTAAAAACCTCTGCACTGGTTCCCTAACTGCCAACAAGTCACCTTTCAGACATTTATAGCAGCAATGTGTTGTCATGCATTGTCTTGGCCAGTGTATCTAGTGAAATGCAAATGCCTTGGAAAATAAGCCAAATGCAAAAATATCTGGCAAAATGATTCACGATTAAAGATTCAAACATGAAAGCAGAATATTGAAAGATTTCAGGCAGAAAGATTGTCCTGGACCAGATATGAATGAGTTGGTTTGGGATTAAACATTGGACGGTGTGATATATTCACCAGAGAGGAAAGGAGAACTGTCAACATGTTCTGCTTTAATTCCTGCTTCACTGTATGCCTCTTTTTCTGCTCTTTTTTGTTCTGTGATTTCATCACCTTAAAATTTTCCACAAATTCAAAGAGAGGTCAGATCCACTATGTCAAACCCAGCAGTGTAAAAAGAAGAAAATGTATACACACACACACACACAATTGTTTTCTCCCGGGTGATATTTATTTCATGTAAGAATCCCAATGGATGGTTATATTGATTTATTGAAAGGACAGAAATATGCCTCCCACAGCAGAAAACACAGCACAAGCGTAACTCAATCAAGAGGCGCGTAATCCGCTTTCCTGTTACACCAGAGCAGTGCAGGGGGAAGCCTCTCCCTGCCCGCATCCTCCACCGCTCTGATGTTATCCCCATCGAATATACCCCACACACAGCTGAGCTCTGTTCCTGGCCAGAGTCCAGGCTGCTCTCAGGGACAAGCTGAAGGAGGACGGTGTGTGCTACGCTAACGGCGAGGTGGGAGTCAGAACAAGCTCATCCTGCATCACATCCACTACACAAGAGCAGGAAGCTGTAATTAAGGGTGGAGAAAGATCTACACCCTCCACGCATTCAGCTGGAGGCTGGTCGATACTGCGATTTCCCCCCTCTGGTCAATATTCTTGCGGGGACATTATGGGATGTCAGGGAAAAATCCGCCACGAATTAAAATGCTGAGCTGCTTCGTACCCCGTTGCTGAACCTAACTCTGGCAGCCCGGTTAGTACTTTACCCACGTTTTTATTATTAATCATCCACTTTAATCATGTTGGATGAACCTGTTGTCGTTGCTATGGAGACAAAAGGTTACTGAGTGGGTGTCCCAATGCCCAGATCTTGTCAGGTCTGATCAAGCCACTGGGGAAATTACAAATCACCCCCTACTCTAATTAGCAGGTATTTGTCCATCAATAAAAGCAATAAATTAGCCTCTGACAAAATATATTGGGTACTTCTTTCACTGGATCGTCCCCTAAAATAAATTTTAAAAAAGATTACAATGATCCTGCATCCATGTGTATACAGTGATCCAGGAATACTTCACCAAAAAACAGATTATGGTTTGATTGGATGGGAAATTGATTTGTCTGCATTTGATTGTATTATTCTACTATCAAATATTTCCCCATTCATTCTGCCAAATGAGTATGAGATAAGGTGTTTTTCACTGATTTATAACCTGGAGAAAAGTTCATTCTGCATGTAACCAGATTTTATTTTGTAACACCTGATAACAAAAGCATATAATGTTCTTTTTTTGCTTCATTATTTGTTTTTGTTTTAATGAGGTACAGCTCTGTTTGAAACCTGAGTCGGACATGACAGATTAAGGAGGGGATTATTACCGCTGAAGTCTGTGTCCACGTTAACTCTCTTTGACTGAGAGAGGCTTATGGGTCTTTTAATGTCGTTCTGCTAATTAAATAGTGTCTGAAGAGAAACTGTGTGGGAGATCAGCACTGTCACAGGTCTCCTGCAGGACACAGCTCACCTCGTTCCCTCCCAGTTTCAGGGCTCCAGGACTTTCCACCTGTGAAACAGTCTGAGCCATTTTTCATCAGATTTATGCAAGCTCCCCTCCCAGGCTTGGTGTCCGGTGAAAATACAAAGGGGTACACCTGCAATCCGGGGGGGGGGGGACAAAACGTTACATCTTAAAAAATGTAATGCACCCTTAAGCACTCCCATAGTGCTGGCCCTGCCCCCCCTAATTTTCACTCCACTCTATTTCACTGATTCCTGAGGGCTTTACCTTCCCCTAAAAAGAAACCTTCCGATCATTTCCATCCTCAAAGTGCAGGTAATTCCAGTCTGGCAACATTCTGACACCCATAGCTGCTCTTCAAAATGGAGGAAATGACGCATGGTTGGGGGTTAGGGTTAGGGTTAGGGGGGCAGAGGTAGGGGTCTCTCAGTGACTCCCAGCAGAGGTGTTTTGAAACATAAGCCCCCCTGATGTACCCTTTTGAGAAGTGGCTTTTTTGGTGGGGGTATACACTACAGATCAGGCGAGGTTTAATGTCAGCAATGTCATTTTCATACCAACAGCTTATTATCATTATATCAATCATCAAAGAATGATTTATTATACACTGAAGTGCAGTGTAACTAAATACCATGCTTCCTGCAATGAAATTTTTCGTAATAATTAACATCTTAAAATTGGTGTAATTTAATTTATACGTTTTGAAATTTACACCATTAGAATGTTGTTTTGGACACTGATTTCGATCTTATCTTTCTTCTGTTATTGTTACCTAAGTAATAGATGCAGGCTTTTAAGAAGAATTGATATTAACACCGCTACACATAGGTCTAATGTCTTTCGACTCGACTCGACTCGAGAGTGTTATCTGTTGCTACGGTTTCAATTTATGATCGGTAACCTAATTCTAACGCCGTCCATTACTCTCTCTTCGATTTAGTTTTATTTCCCTCGCATAAAACGAGAAAGAGATCATTGCTAGTGGCGTGAATTGCGTATGGAGGGGGGTTTCTTCGGTGTGGGGGCGTTTTCTTCAAGCGTATATGTGAACACTGTCTTTATGCCTTTTGATGTGTCCCTTTGAACCGCTTTCTACATCTGAGTCATTAGCGTCCATCAGCGTCCCCTTGGCGAATGACGGGAATTGTAAAGAGTATCTGACAACACTACACTACACATTAAACAAGCACGGTGAAACAGGTTCTGACCACGAGAAATTCAACCGCAGCTCAAAAAAAAGAAAGTGAGGTTGTCTAGCCTTTTCCTTCCGTGTTCCTTTCATATTTAAAGGTGATCTTCGTAAGCGAAACCACGATAAATGTGGCGTCTTTATCATAGACTGCAGTATAGACGCAGCGGGTAGTCTGTGCCCGTAACAAACGATCCAGAATCAGTTTACCTACCCCTAATACAAATTCCAGTTATTTTATACAAACGGCGGTACTGGTCTTGGATCAGTGCGGAAAAGCAGAACACGGAGTGTCGGCCCTGGAGCTCCTGTAATTGCTGACCGCGTTACCCTGCAATGCTGTTAGCCTGACCAGGCCAGTTAGTGAACCGGTCTGACAGATAACTGGATTAGAATAACGAGGCGAGCTCAGCCACTCCTCCATCACGCGAGAGGAGAGCTCTAGAAGCCCGGCGCATCTGCGATCCGTTCGGCCATATCAAACCGAGAAGCTGCCACCGCCGCACCGCCAGCGTCCGTGCCCACCAGCGCTCGCCATGTCATCCGCCAGCGAATGCAGGTAAGGTGTTAGTGAAAGACCGAGCTAATGCCGCACACAGACAACGGATTTTAACCTATCACTTTGTTAATTTCCCTCACGACAGCCCCGATACGCCTCTAAAACGAGCAAATACATGTATCTATAGCACTGTCATAGCAACAGTAATCGTGTATCTGTTAGCTAGCTACAGCAACACGTCTCCTCATTGCCAAAATAATCATTCTAGCTAGCTAGTTAAAGTCCAATACGACCTTCAAATTGCTGTTTGAGTGGATGGGGCGGAAGAAGCTGTAGTTCTTTAAAACACGAAGAGCCGGTAAGCATACTCATGTTTTCATAAAATAACATTAACTGCAGTGACCGTTATTCAACACAACCTATGGTCCATCTGGGCTCTTTAAAGGTTTAAAATACGTTCAAACAAACGCATACAAAACACATTTACGAAACAAGTGTTTAGCAATTGCTCTCTGGAATGCATGGCGTCCCATACGTCACACGTTCTCAAGAAAATTGGTGTCCGCAAGGGGTTGTTGCAGAAGAGCAATACCACAAATGAGTGGTGTAATATTTAAATCATGTTTAGCACCTGCGTCATTAATTGCGAAAAAAAAACTAGGATGAACTCTTAAAGAGCCCGACTTCCTTTTTCAGTCAAACGCTATGCAAAGTCCATTGAAATACGCGTTAGAGGCAGAACAAGCTGCTGTCAGCTCTTTGGTGAGAGAAAAACGGGCAAGTGTTCTTTCTGCCAGTGAAAACAAAGAGCGCAGCTATTGTGCCAGCTCACCAGCAGCAACACAGGCGGCCGCGCACGAACGCCGCTCGGACCCTGTTCTGAATGCAAATCGCTGATCCAGCGCACAGCCGCAGCACCCTGGACAGCTCCACGCTGCTCCGCTCACGCTGCGCTCCCTCACTCCCTCATCCCCGGCCTTCAGCACCTACACCGGCCTTTAAAGTTTTTTTGTTCGATTGTTTGTTGGTTTGGCACACCTGCATTCCTCGCTTCACTGACATTTAAATACGTCTCACGTCTAACAAGGCGAGCTTCAGTTCCTCTTACTGTGCCAGCAGCTAAGCTGCAGAGTGGAGTAAAATTTTATGGCGATCGAAGTTTTATGAGTAAGATCGCGTATTGTGTTCTGTTTGCTTTCCAAAGCCATGTCGCCCATTCATATGACAGATGGACGCAGATTAGCTTGCTGCAATCTTTTATGTGCTTTATGATACCCACGACAGGACCGTATTCACTTCCTCACAGTTACGTGCTGTCCACGAGGTCCGTTCTCGGGTGACGCGCAAGTGTCTCATGGGAAAAATGTCTGAGATACTGGAATGGCCAGTTTACCTCATACAGTAGCCCCCTTTCCAGTGTCTCATTTTTAGAGAAGCCATATCTCTTGCTGAAATAAATATAGAAATTTGTATAGTTATATAGGTTCATCTGTTACTTTTTAAAAGAATGACACCCAATGGAAAAGACTCAAAAAAGCAACGTCCACAGGATCAGTGCCAACGAATGACCTTCGCCCTCTCTCAGACTTGGCACCACTGAACCAAAACATGTGACCCCACCATGAAGTAATGTATAAACAGGTTTATAGTTACCTATACACAGGATAATTGTGAAATATATTGCAATCATTCACCATATTCCCCCGAATCGTAGTTATCCATTACTTTTGTGACACAGCAGAGGAAAGACAGCTAGCACGTTTCGCGGGTGCGCATAAATGAGCCAGTGTCGTGCTTATAAGGAAGAGCTGCCATGAAATATTAGCAAGACAAGGTCTGCAGACACAAAGAGCTGAGTGTCGCCATGCTAACCACAAAAGCAGCCACACACGTCACTGTGGCAAAAATGTACAACAGCACACAGCAAAACAGAGTGGTACAGTATAGTAGAATAGAATAGAATAGTGTGGAAAGGATACATTTATTTAATATACTCTGATAATAAATTATACTGATATAATACATTTAAGCATAATTTTCCATGTACTCAACTGCTCCAGATTACATTCGCACAGTCAGAGACATACACACATGCAAACACAGACATATATGCATACATATATATGCACTTTTATGCAAAGGCATGTACTTAGCTACATTTTGCCAAACTAGCACCTTGAAAATTCAAACCTAGCCCCTCAGAGGGAGCAGCCATGTCACAGAACGAACAGCCTGGTAGAGAGAGAGGAGTTACACCACAGAGAGAGAATAACCATGTCACAGACGGGTGGCTTTGAAACTGTTCAGATCAGCTGATGTTGCTAAGATACCAGTCTCCCTCTTTCGAATTGTCTCTCTCTTGCAGCTGACAAGGTAGTGAGGTTTGAAGTGTGGGGGGAGGGGGAGGGGGGTGCAGCCAGGCTATTAATATCTGAGGGTTTCCCTCACAGCGAAGACAGCGGTATTATCCTGCTGCACACCTCGTGCAGCAGTACTGAGCTGAGTGCTGCCTGCCCACAGCACCTGATACAGTGAGCACCAGCTCCCCGGGCAGCACTCCCATAGTGAGATGCAGTTTATGTCCTCTTGAGAAATGGTATATTTCAAAATGGTGCAAAGCCCCCCTCTGCGCAAAACACAAACACACACACACACGCACACACACACACACACACACACACACACACACACATGCACCTCCCCCATCGGCCTGTCTTGCAGAGGTGATCAACACCCTCAGAGGAAGAACAGAACCCTCCTCTTCCTCCAGGGAGTTGAACTGATCCTTTGTAATCAGTTGCTCAGGCTTAACAAACAACAGGGGGATTCACTCAATCACTCCCCCCCCCACCCCCCCACCCCATCCCTTCAAGGCCATAGCATGTCCCAGGACCCTCGGTGTGATGTTACTGACACAAGCCCCCCCCCCGGAACCAGATTAAAACACCTCCATCATATTGCCCTCTCCCCCAGCTGCAGCCCCTAACAGGGCCAGTGACTCCTGTGGGGAATTATGGGTATGAATGGATGAGATACGAGAGCACAGACTCACACTGACCCAGGATCAGTGCGGCGCAGCACTGGTAATCACAGGTCACGATGGAGATCCATCACTGCGGGCGGTGTAGCGGGATGAGGCCATCTCTCTGAGCGCCGTCAGCGGCCGTCACGCTCTCACTCGGACACATCACTGCACCCACTCCAGCAGAAACACAGGCTGTGCCTTCCTGTCCAGCCCCTGCTAGCGCTTTAGCGCAGAACCTGTGTCCCGGTCCGACACGGCTAATCAAAGCCCGTTCAGCCATACCTGGGGAGCAGGTGTCTGGGGGCACCGGGGGTTTCCGTGGGTTACCCTAGGTCTCCTGGTGTGTATCCAGGTTACTTGCCGTTCCCCTCGGACCTGTCATGGCTTCGCCTGGCACCAGTTTGCCTGTACCTGCATTAGTATGCACAGTTATGCCTGTTGTTCACCTTTAAATGGAGGCCACTGAACAGGTTCTCCAAGTTTTCGCAGCATCTGCATTCCCTGGACACCCTTTTGAGTTGCACCTCTGCCCGGGATTCATGGTTGGTGATTCAATCGGACACACTGCAGTGGTTTTGTCTAATGCCCTTCCAAAGCCCTTCCAAAGAGAGCAATATAAACTCGATGGTTCAGAGGATGAATGAAACTATCATTTATCAGTTCATGGCCGATGCCACAATCCATAGAGGTCGATGGATAAATGGTAACTTTGTTTGCTGAAGTCTATGATAACACATTGCATAATCTATGATTGTACAGTATGAATGAACAAGCAGTTAAAAAACATTTTTCCGCTTGGCCACTTTCCAGTAGCTGCACTGTATGTTGCCTTCTGGATAATTATGATGGCATGCTAATTAAACCCCTAATGGTCAACACAGGTACGACAGGTGCTCTGTCAGTATGAAAGCACCCATAACAAAGATCTCAACTACCTCTGTGCAATAATTAAACCATGAGTCCATAAATAAAAAACTAAAAATATACTTTAATTAATTTTACTTTTCACCAGAATGGCCCCAGCAGGCCGCATGGTTGGTCTGGAACACCTCTTGTAGGCCTAGGGAGGGTAGCCCTCCTCGCCTGACACGACTCTAACCTGTCTATATCCCCCCCCCCCTTTTTTTTACCTCCCCCAGCTACACGTATGATCAGTACAGGGAGACAGCTGATTGGCTGCTGGAACGCTGCAAGGTACGTCCCACGGTGGCCATCATCTGCGGGTCGGGCCTGGGGGGCCTGGCCGACCTGCTGGAGAACAGGACAGTGATTCCCTACGAGGACATCCCCCGTTTCCCTCAGAGCACAGGTCAGTACGGCCTGGCGTCGCTTCCTGATGACATCACAATCAGCGCTCACAGTCCTCTCTGCCCACTGGGGAGAGATGAAAGGGACAACTGTGATGACGTCGTGTGAGCTGGCGGAGGCATACGCATGTGTCCGATCACCCACCCCCCTCCCGCCCAACACCACACACACTTTTAGTAACTCATACTATCAGTATTGTATTACGGTAATTGAAAACATGAACGCATCTTAGGTAACCTATGTTACAAAAATAGAGACATGTAGATGACCATTAAGGCATTACTGCGAGATTCTGTTGTGTCAGCTACTGCTAGCAGTGCGCTAGCCTCAGTGACAGCTGTTTCAGTGACACAGCTGTCTCAGTATTCTGTCTGAGTTTAGGCTTTACTGCCTTCCCTCAAACTCCAGATGGCTACATGGCTACACAGCTAGTGATATTAAATAATTATCCATCTAGCTTGGCCGTGTAGCCAGCAGCCAACCAAGCTGTGTATGCTGGAAATAATTTTAAGGGGCTTAGAGTCCTGAAGATTTAAGATCAATATTGTGCTCAAACTACTGGCAAAGTCTGCATGAATACTGGTGTTTGACTCCAACCTCTATACTGATGTAGCCTGGTGGTAATTTTTTAAAATTTAATTTACCCGCCCAACACAGTAGAAATTATAGGCCTGCTGTGTGCTCCAACCTGAGGTCAAAGTGTGCTTGCAATTTTTTTTTAACAAATATGCGAGGTATCAAATAAGTATTAATGTGAATACTTTGTAGAGTAGAAAATTCTCAAAAGTTCACCAAAGCATTGCTGTAATTAATGTATGACTTCATGAATATCGATTTGTCTGATAGTCTGATAGCTTCAAATCAAATATGTAAGTGCATTTCATTTCTCATTCCAGATACGTTCATTTACATCAAAATTTAAGCCTGGAAGTTTAGAACCTTTATTTAATTGTCTTGCTTATTATATTTTAGGTACAGTTCATCAGTCATAGAAAAGTTATTTATGATCAGTCTCATGCTCAGTTGGTCCACAAATGTGCCAATAGTTTAGATTTGTGTGGAATCATGCACCACTTCGTGAGTCACGGGCTGTGATCACTGCTGTCCCCTTGGCCTTATCAATCTGACCTGGGGGTGAAGACTGGGGCTGTAGTCACATCAGAGCAGGGCTGCCCCTCTGGCTAAGGGCATCAGGGGCTGGGATCTGACATGTTGACATATACAGTTAGCAAGACTGGAGATGATTGGCCTGTTTCCCAACTGCTGCTGCAGTAGCATGGCACCTTGAGCCAGAAGTGGGGTCACATTCATAGGCCAAAAACGTTTATGACAGAAGTAAAAGCCGAACGACAATGTGGCTTCTCAAATATTAAAAATAAAAATAACATACTCCT
>NC_050595.1:2222500-2242500 GCF_013368585.1 Megalops cyprinoides
TGAGCGTAGCATGGGGCGGTTCCCAGCGGCTCGCTGTGAGCGTAGCATGGGGCGGTTCCCAGCGGCTCAGCTCTGAGCGTAGCATGGGGCGGTTCCCAGCGGCTCAGCTGTGAGCGTAGCATGGGGCGGTTCCCAGCGGCTCAGCTGTGAGCGTAGCATGGGGCGGTTCCCAGCGGCTCGCTGTGAGCGTAGCATGGGGCGGTTCCCAGCGGCTCAGCTGTGAGCGTAGCATGGGGCGGTTCCCAGCGGCTCAGCTGTGAGCGTAGCATGGGGCGGTTCCCAGCGGCTCAGCTGTGAGCGTAGCATGGGTCAGTAACGCACCAGCACTGCAGGTGGGGTCTGTGGGGTAACTGGGATGTTGATGCCGCGGCAGGTTTGGGGTTCGTTTCCCCTGCGTGTCGGATGCCTACGACCGGGAGGTGTTCCGCCTGGCCCAGGAGACGGCGGCGGAGCAGGGCTGTACCTCCTTCCTCCAGCAGGGGGTATACTGCATGCTGGCCGGCCCCAACTTCGAGACCATCGCAGAGTGCAAGATGCTACGGACCCTGGGGGCCGACGCCGTGGGTGAGTGTCGGGCCGAGTGGCATATCCCAGAATTCCTCTCACCACCCTCCTCCTCTCTGTGCTCTCGCTCTCTGTCGAGTCTTTCGCTTTTCTATGGGCCATCTGACCTCTGACCTGACCTGAGAGTTTTTGTTTCCAAGAGGTATCTTTGCATCTAAGCTGCATAAAGCCACAGGTGTTATTGATGCGTAACCTATGGTCATCCACCATAGCAAATCAAATGCCACATCAATGAGGCCAGCCATTAGGCCAAAGGTCAGGAGGAAGGAAATCAGAATAAACTCTCTGTATGACTGCCTGAGAGTGCAAACCCCGATCATTTCCTTTTGCACATTCAATAACAAAGAAATGAGACATTATGCACCAGCTCTTGCTCTCATTCTAACTCTTTAATTGTGTTATTACTTATTCATAATGTCTTTATTACTCTGATCCTGGAGTGGCACAAAACATGCAAAGCTTTTGTGAGCTCAAATCACCGATGGGGCAGCTTATTCTATGGCAAGTGGGTGGCTGTAAAAATACAGAGTTAGCCCTCTGACATAGTAGAGCTTTCTTCCGAATCCGGTAGTCGTAGCAACCAATGCACACACAGAGAGAATTTGGGGAAGTGTTTGTATCTGCCAGGGAGGCGCCGGTGGGGTGAGAGGAGGAAGTGGACCTCCGGCTGAGCCTCAGCCAGGTTTCGGACATCAGGTGATCACGCAGTGGGCGTGGTTCGGGTCAGCCCGGTGCACCGTTGCTTTGCTGTTCCTCTTGGTCCCTCACCAATCAGTTAAATAATATAAGAATTGAATAAAGAGCCTAAGTATGGTTTGTGCTGGGTTTAGGTGCCCGTTCGCAGCTGTATGCCGATGCAGCCTCTCTCTGCTTTCCTGTGTTCAGCTGTGCTGCAGTGGCTGTAGCTGAACTCTCTCTCATTACCCTCTTTCCTCTCTCTATTTGCCTCACTCCATCAACCTCTCCCTCCCCACCCTGCTCTGCTCTCCTGCTCCCTCTCTCTCTCTTCCTCTCCATTTTTCTTTCTTCCTTTGTCCCTTATTACCCCTCTATCCCTTTTCTTTCTCTCTCCCCCTCACTGTCTCTCCCCCTCTAACTTTCTCTCTCTCTCTCCCCTCCCTCTCTCTTCCCCCCTACCTCTCTCTCTTTCGCTCTGTCTCTCCACCTCTCTCCCCCTCTCTCTGCCCACCCCACCTCCCTCTCTCCCCTCTCTCCCTCTTCCTCTCTCACCCCCACCTCTACAGGAATGAGCACTGTGCCTGAGGTCATTGTGGCACGTCACTGCGGTCTGCGAGTCTTCGGCCTCTCCCTCATCACCAACAAGGCGGTGATGGACTACGCCAGCGAGGAGCGGGCCAATCACGAGGAGGTCCTGGAGACCACACGCATGAGGGCCCAGGACCTGCAGCGCCTGGTCAGCAACCTGCTCGCCAAGCTTTAGAGCATCCCCTACCTGCAGGACCACTCAGGGTATCACAGAGGGTGACTCTCATGAACAAATAGCTTTTTTCAGACAGAGACAAATATGTAAATCTTGAGCATCAAAAACAAAACAATTGCACTGAAATACCATGTTGTTAAATGTGGCTGAAGATACTGCTATGAGCACACAGCCCACCAGCCTGTGTTGGCACCGCTGACCTCGTTTCATAAACTGTACCTGTGTATGACAGTTTAAGAGCACTTTATGGTTCTAATAGGGTACACATCTTACACATCAGTTCGGCTCTGTGCAAACGCTCACTCCTCCTCACCGCTGTGCTGTGGTGATGGCAAAGCACCCCGAAAATGAGCCCCATTCACCATCACTCTGCACCCCACCGAGGCAAACACAGGAGCCACACTGTGACACAATCAACCTCATGTTACTGTGTGCGCGTGTGTGTGTGTGTGTGTGTGTGTGTGTGTGTGTGTGTGCGTGTGTCCGTGTGTGTGCGTGTGTGTGTGAGTGTGTGTGTGTGTGTGTGTGTGTGTGCGTGTGTGAGTGTGTGTGTATGTGTTTGTGTGTGTATGTGTGTGTGTGTGTGTGTGTGAGTGTGTGTGTGTGTGTGTGAGTGGACAAGGAAAGCAGGCGTCCTATTATCTGTACTACATATCAGCACACAAAACAATACAAAATAATCATTTAAGTGGGAGCCGCTGTGCTCCTGATTTACACGTATATCTCTGGATCTGAGGCTGCAATGCAACCAGTCACACCCCTCTCATGAGCCTGTTATTACATCACTTCCTGCTATTGAGGAAATGCCTTCTGGTGTCCATTTTTGATATCCTACCGGTTCTACACTTGAAACAGAAAGTACTGTATGTATCCTTACATTGACACCACGTGATCTGCCATATTACTCTGACAGATCCTTGTATCTCTTTTCTTTGCATAGCTTTAATGTCTGCGTGAGATCTTCTTTGGAACATGCTAATACACAAACGGGACCAGTTAACTATTTTATTTTTACTTGCATTATTTAATACAATGGAATAAACATGTTTAACTGAATTATTTGTAAATTAAGCAATTAAGTCTATTAACAGATATTTATTTTTAAGAAAATGTCTAATTTAATCAAAGGTATATTATGGTATCTTATATTTGTTTAACGGTGTTTCTTAAATGCTGAAAAACCTCACTAGTTGCTTTTTAATATTCCAGTTTTTGTAAAGTCTGTGTTAGATATGGGACTATGGGACATGCAAAACAACTGAACTCTTTAAAACAGTTTATGGTTTAAAAAAAAAGGATGTGTGCATATCTAATATAAATTTGACATATAATTAAGAACTGTATTATAAAGAATTAAAACTACTGTAAACATGCAGGATGTTTTTGGTCGTAACAGAAATGAATGTATCTTTAATATTATCTGGCATTAAAAGAAACCAATCAAACGCTCATGTAGTGTGCCTATTTCTTGCATTACCATCCAATCAAAATCAGTCTGCCCTTTGAACCTTTTGTGTGGAGGAGGAGACAGATTAAGACACGTTGTTTTAATTAAATTAAGTACATTAATTTGACTGAAACTTTTTAATGTACGATTAGTAAACAGACTCACTTAGCATGGTAACGGATCCAAGTATGTAATTAAGAGTTTGGATGGATGGAGCAATAAGCAATAAGCATGCCTACCCCTGCCCCGGGTCACAGACTCGAACCCCTGACTCTAATTCAGCTCTGCTGCACTTCAGACAAGTGGAGCAGTATGGCTGTCTCCGCTGAGCAGATGCCGTTTTCAGCACGGCAGGATGTTCGCCTCCGAGTTTTGCCAAAGTTCAGTGTTCTTCATCTGTGGTGGGTAATTAACCCCGCCCTTCAGAGGGCCTGTGAGTCGCGCGACGAGGCCTTCTCTCTCTCTCTGCATGTCCCATCCCACCTCCCTGCTGAGTCAGCAGGTCACATGACCGCGAAGGCCTCGCCCCATTGGGCCCCAGAGTGCTGTGTCGGACTTTTTCGAGATTGGAACAGAAAAACAATTATCTTTACAGATAAATAAGAGAGGGAGGCAGGAGACAGGCGCCAGCACTCACACTTGACATGCAAGAAGGCAGGGACTGTACATTCTAAAGACAAATGACATAGAGTTTTTTTTTTTATTACATTATATATACCTAAATAGATTGCACTGTGTTTTTATATTATAGTAATACATTGTGTTGTATTTGTTTTGCTACTATATAACTGAAGTGGCCCCACAATGAGGGACATAACTTCACACAAAAAAACAGGGAAGGATACCTGCTGAAAGAGGAGCTGCCTGTGGGGGGGGGGGGGGGGGGGGCTTAGTAACTAAGACTTAGTTCTCTAAAGACTTAGTTCTCCTTAGTTCTCAAAAGCAGACAACATCATTCGCTCATGTTAAGGTGCCACCAATAAAATGGGGTGGCTCCACCCATTTCTGTCACTCTTCCGTCTCCCGATACACGCGTTTGCATTTTGGCTCTGGTGTACGTCACAAACTCTCAGCACAGTGGTAGCGCCAGCAGAGATCACAGTTCAGGTGCTCTGAGGATTCCCTGAACCACCTTGGAGAGACGCTTGACTGATTAGCTGCTGTGTACTTTCAGAGGGAACCAAAAACGCGATTACTATGCTGAGAAAGCTAACCAGAGACAGGCCCATTCAGGGTAATAATGAGAACAGGAGACCCTTGATATTAACCGCAGATTACAAATCAAATCTACAGATCCCTGCAAAATGTGATGCAATAATGCAACTGCCAAACGACGGGCTGCAGTGTGGAGCACTATTAACAAGCAGGGCTTGCAACCCAGGGGTTGCCAGTTTTATTCTGTGCTGTGGCATTGCTGTTATGCCCTTGGGCAGGACGCTGAAACTGAATCGCTTCAGTAAACGTTGAGCTGCACACATGGACAGCATGAAAATATTTAAAGCAACACAAGTCGCTCTGGATGAGAGCGTCAGCTAAGCAACTTCTATGTAATGCAGTGATAAATATGCGCAATCATAGCATGCGCGTCTAATATGTAAAACAGTATATATGTAAAATAAATATAAGTCTGTAGGTGATGGGGAATATAACAGGGAAGGCTTTGCCCGGAGCCACTATTTGAAAGCGCCAATGTCAGATGGGCTCCCTGTCGTGACCCTGCACAGGGTCCTGAAAGGTAGCAGAGGCAGGGCGGTGAAGCAACACAGAGACAGGAAGTCAGGGGCCCAGAGTAATATGGAGGGCCACAGGACCCTGGGGAGACAGGAAGTCATAGGCTCTGAGTGAAATGGAGGGCCACAGGACCCTGGGGAGACAGGAAGTCAGGGGCCCAGAGTGATATGGAGGGCCACAGGACCCTGGGGAGGCAACGCTTTACTGTTTCTCCTTTATGTCCCTATTGATTGTGCGGGAAATCGAAGAGGAATAGACTCACGTCTTTTTAACAAGCTTCATTGAGCAGGGAAGAGGATTTACACTGTGTTTAGAGAGGGCAATGGGGGTAATGCTCGTCAATAAAGAGGATCAATAAGCAAGGAGGCAGCAAGGGAGAGCGTGCCAGAGAGACAGGGAGACAGGGAGGGAGAGGGAGTCAGAGAGACAGGGAGGGAGAGGGAGTCAGAGAGACAGAGAGACAGGGAGGGAGAGGGAGTCAGAGAGACAGGGAGGGAGAGGGAGTCAGAGAGACAGGGAGACAGGGAGGGAGAGGGAGTCAGAGAGACAGGGAGGGAGAGGGAGTCAGAGAGACAGAGAGACAGGGAGGGAGAGGGAGTCAGAGAGACAGGGAGGGAGAGGGAGTCAGAGAGACAGGGAGACAGGGAGGGAGAGGGAGTCAGAGAGACAGGGAGACAGGGAGGGAGAGGGAGTCAGAGAGACAGGGAGGGAGAGGGAGTCAGAGAGACAGGGAGACAGGGAGGGAGAGGGAGTCAGAGAGACAGGGAGGGAGAGGGAGTCAGAGAGACAGGGAGGGAGAGCGAGTCAGAGAGACAGGGAGGGAGAGTGAGTCAGAGAGACAGGGAGACAGGGAGGGAGAGGGAGTCAGAGAGACAGGGAGGGAGAGGGAGAATCAGGAGGGTGGACAGAGACTCAGGCTCTCGCTTCAGTCTGTCTGCCAGTAAAATTATACTGGGTTAATACAGCGGAGTGAATTAGCAGGCAGGTGTAGCACTCAGGGGAGCATGAGTTTGAATCCCATGCAGAGCATCACTCAGAAAGGCATGAGCATGAGCTTTTAGCCAGCTGTTCCGCAGCCGAGGAAAGGGGAAAATGCAGAATGTAAGATAATAAACAGTGTAATAATAATAAAATAGTCATGTGCATAACAATAATCATAATTATTTTAAAACTTGATGTACATAGTGGCATTCCTGCCAAAGGCAACACATTACAAAGGAACTAAATTTGCATTAATCAAAATAATATGACAAAAAATAAAGAATAAAGCAATACATATAAAGAAATAAAGAACCATCTTGCAGTATATGCTTTCCTGCATGTAGCCTGCTGAAGACACTGTAAATGGGACAGGCCAGTTCAGGGTAGCCATGGTTACCATTACACAGCAACAATGCACTCACACGCATGCAAAATGCATGTGAAAATGCGCCGTGACATAACAGATTCTGATTTGATTGGCTGATTGCTTCATTCAGTGGAAGAGCCAGCCTGAGCATCATTAGGTCGTCTGGCTCTCAGAGATCAGCCCGCCGCGCCGCAGGAAGGGGAAATGATGCGATGGCAGAGTAAGCTAATCTCATTGGCCGTCGTACGCGGGCAGATGTGAACCGGGGCGTTTGCATGCGTGGGTGAGTGATCAGGGGAGTGGCGTGCGCGGCAGGGCGCACTGCGCAGCTCTGGGGGGTACAGGCCGAGCTCTCTGCGCATTAGACCTGGGTCCTTCCCACCGGGGGGGCTGAGTCCTACTTGCCTATAGGGGGCAGTCTCACCAGCCAGCAGGGGCTAGCGTACGGTAAACACACAGCTCTGCAGCTCTAGGATCGATTCTGTGTTCTGTTCCTCCATCAGCAGGTCACGTTATTGAATGAACTGGTAAATGTATATTCCCCTTCACCCATTAGCACCTGCTGCGCACAGAGTCAGGGATGAGATTACACACTGAAGATTTGCTTCCAAAACCCTTTTGTATTTTGAACACGGAGGATGACATTTTGACCCTAGTCCTAAAATCTTGCTAAAAAGCAAACTGTAAGCCTCATGAGAATGCATCACTCAGCCAGTCTGCATGTAAATACTTCATGCACACAAGAAAATCTCCCTGCAAAAACTGTTTGATTGTAATCATTTGTGGGAGTGCAGCTAGCATCTGGGCCTGACCCTGTGGGGTGACACCACAATACTACTCTGAAGATTACAGGGCATCCAGCTCCACCTCATCCAGTATGACATGAAGCCTGTATAATGACGGATAATCTCCTCAGGTAGCAAAGCGCAGAGAGTGAAGGTGTTAGTCAGGTAGCACAGGGCTGTGTGGTACTGTATCTGTCTAGGGGGTGGGGGGAGCCTTTGGCAAAATCAGAAAATGGTAATTAAAGACAGCCAGCACACTGCCACAGGCTCTCAGCCACAATCCTTTGATGAAAACCCTTAATTAAAAAGCTGAGCGTTGCGGGAGTGTGGAGCCAGAGCACAGCAGAGCGGCTGATCCAGTGAGCTCCGAGGAGGATGGCGACGATGACGGTGATGGCGGCAGTGTTGGATCGTAACCGAAAGGTTGCCAGTTCAGCGCCCCGTTGGGGTATGCTGCTGTTGTACCCTTGTGCAAGGTACTTAACCCAATATTGCCTCAGTAAAGGTGTTTCTAGCAGTATATTTCTACAGCTAGGTGTTTCTAAAATCTATCTGAACTTTAATCCCCTGTATTACTGTGAAGACCCTGCCACTGAAGGGACCTAAAGTCTGACACAGCAGGTCCTATAGCCAGACTCTGCAGTGTACACAATACTACGCCTGCGTCCCCTTCAGCGTTTTCATTCACTCGCCCTGAGCACTTCCCCCTAAACACGGCACCAGGCCACATGTCTGAGACTGCCTCGATCCAGAAAGAGGAACTTTCGTTTGCCTGTTCCCGTGTTCTTCCACAGACTGTTCAAACAGGTAGACTTCCCGTTGGTCTGAAAACCCAGGTTTCGCTTTCATGTGACCTTTCGGATGCATGTTCACGCAGGTTCTGCACTGGAAAACTCTGTATTCATGTTTCAGTGGACAGGAGGGGCTGCGGCTCATTAGCGTGCTTCACCTGACCTCAGCGCGCAGGACCCAACGGCGGCAGGTGCATGAGCCAGGGCTGCAGGCAGCGAAGCCGGTCAGCTCAGAAACATCGTAAAATGGAGTCAAATTGCAATCAATGCAGCCACGTGCTGTGACATAAGACAAAAAATGCAGGTTTCCATCCTGATGGTGTCTTTACCCATGTAAAATTCATTTTATAAATTATTTTAATAATTTCGTGACAAAAGCCTCTTAGTTGATGTAAAGCCCCTTTACAGCTCCCCGCACCGGGTGCTGCCTCGGCCAACCAAACGAGGCGTCGTAATCAAAACGAATTCATCTCTTATTAATATCCATCTCAATCCATCCATTTCATCCCCGATCTCATTTGTATCTATGCTTGAATTGCGCAGTAACATTTTACATAACATTACCCAGATTGAAAAACTATATCCTGAAATGATCCACTTATGGGTAGCGGCACAAACTGCCCCATTAACGTAATGCCCTCTTATTCCACGTGTACGTTACCTATTTCCCTAATGTACTGAGGCTGGCACATAATGACCTCATAATGCATCTGCAACATTGTGTCGGCTTCATGCCATTTGTGATGTGGGCACATATAAGCTCCTGCCCAGGGTCAGGTGCCCCAGACGCAGATCAGGAGAACATGGTGACCGAGTCTCTGTTGCGTAACCCGTGTAACACAGTTGCGGCTCACAGTCTGAAATGGAGGACTTCCAAAACTGCAAGGATACAGATCTTCAGGGTGTTACCAGCTGACAGAGACAACACCATCTCTAACAGGATCATTTCAGAGACAAGGCCTGTCAAAAACACACATATACATACACAAATGCATACACTCAATGGTAGCATGCATACACATAAATACACACACATACATGCAAACAAACACACATGTACATGCACACATGCATACACACACACACACACACACACTTACGGTCACACACATATACATACATGTAAACAAACACACACACACTTTCTTGTTAATGATGCTGCAAAACAGTCGTGTGACGTGAGAATATATGGCAAGTTTTATTTTGTGAAGAGATTCAATATCAGATTTCTCCTTTATTTACACAGAGCTATAGTCTCAAACATGCTCTCTCTCTCTGTCACAGACAAACGCACACACACTCTCATACATACACACACTCACACACTCACACACACACACACACACACACACAGACACAGACACAGACACACACACTGCTGGTACTGAATGAAGTGCAGAACTCCCCCACTCTCTCTGTGTCGTCCATTATTGATGCTTTCCGCTTGGTGCTCACCCACGCTCTGTAGAACTAGGGCTGCTATGAAACATTAACAGTGTCAGCTTTAACGCCAGCCTGCCACCAACACCAGGAGAATATTAACAAATAAAATAAGATTTTTAAAAAAGGACTGCAGGGGATTCTCCCTCACCAAAAAAAAAAAACTATTTGGGAATGCTTTGTAATTTAATCCTCTCACCAAAAAAAAAGAAAAAATTAAAACAAAGTTGTGTGCCTTGTGAGAAAGAAAGAGGAAAAATTTAATTATCTATTATTTGATCTTGAGTGTTTATCTAAAGTGATTTAGCTGCTTTCCCCTGGGGCATTCCCAGTTGGTCCATTCAACTCTGATAGCAACATTTCAATACAAATTTTTAAAAAGCAGAAGAGAACAAAAACGGCTATTTTCTCTTTATTGCAAACGCTGTGACTGTGCAGTGACTTGTGGCAGTACCTTGGGGGGGTGGGGGGGTGGGGCGTAACCAGCGCTTAGCTCTCTCAAAGTCAGTGAATGTCGTGGCTACATGATAAGACTGCTGCAACGTTGCACTGGCTTTGCAGGAAGCATGAACGCAACCCGGGGTGGGGGGGGGGGGACGGGGGGGTGACAGAGTTTCTCTGAATGCGGGTTGGGGGGGGGGGGGGGCAGAGTTTCTCTGAATGCGGGTTGGGGGGGGGGGGGGGGGGGCAGAGTTTCTCTGAATGCGGGTTGGGGGGGGGGGGGGGCAGAAACCCCTATGGAGTGGGGGACAGCAAAGCTGGCGGTGTAGTATATGGAAGTGCAATATATGGCAGGGCAATATGTTGCAAAGCTGTATGTGGCATAGCAGTATGTGGTATTTCTGTATGTGGCAGGGCAGAATGAGACAGGACAGTATGTGGCAGAGCAGTATGTGGCAGAGCAGTATGTGGTATTGCTGTATGTGGCAGGGCAGAATGAGGCAGGGCTGTATGTGGCAGAGCAGTATGTGGCAGAGCAGTATGTGGTATTGCTGTATGTGGCAGGGCAGAATGAGGCAGGGTTGTATGTGGCAGAGCAGTATGTGGCAGAGCAGTATGTGGTATTGCTGTATGTGGCAGGGCAGAATGAGGCAGGGCTGTATGTGGCATAGCAGTATGTGGTATTTCTGTATGTGGCAGGGCAGAATGAGACAGGACAGTATGTGGCAGAGCAGTATGTGGCAGAGCAGTATGTGGTATTGCTGTATGTGGCAGGGCAGAATGAGGCAGGGCTGTATGTGGCAGAGCAGTATGTGGCAGAGCAGTATGTGGTATTGCTGTATGTGGCAGGGCAGAATGAGGCAGGGTTGTATGTGGCAGAGCAGTATGTGGCAGAGCAGTATGTGGTATTGCTGTATGTGGCAGGGCAGAATGAGGCAGGGCTGTATGTGGCAGAGCAGTATGTGGCAGAGCAGTATGTGGTATTGCTGTATATGGCAGGGCAGAATGAGGCAGGGCTGTATGTGGCAGAGCAGTATGTGGTAAGGTAATATGTTGCAGTATTGTATGTGGCAAGGCAGTATGACGCAGTGTGTTATAGCCTGTAAACACAGAGATCACTCCACTCGAGGTCACTGTTCAAGTCTTATTTGATTATTAATGTGGTCATTTTATTCTTCTGTTGTGCCACTGCTATTCTGTATCACATGACATTCTGAATGTCAACTGCTTGGAAAATTATTTGTTATTTCCTGGTAACGCTCCTTTGGATTCGAAAGAACCAGAGAAAACCCCTGAGTTTTTATGAATATATTCATAAACACTCTTTCAGCTTTTTATAACTCATACCGCTGTTATAGAGCAATAAAAATGCATTTTACACACTTCCTGGGGTAATATACGAGGTGGTGTGAGAGAGGGAGAACATGGAAAAGGGATCAAAAAAAGGAAGAGATTAAGCTGGGAAGGGAAAGAAGGAAAGAGGAGGCACAGAGAGAGAGAGAGAGAGAGAGAGGGAGGGAGAGAGAGAGAGAGGGAGGGAGAGAGAGGGAGAGAGAGAGAGAGAGGGAGGGAGAGAGAGAGAGAGAGAGGGAGGGAGAGAGAGAGGGAGAGAGAGAGAGAGAGAGAGAGAGAGAGAGAGAGGGAGAGAGAGAGAGAGAGAGAAAGAGGGAGAGAGGGAGAGAGGGAGAGAGAGAGAGAGAGAGAGGGAGAGAGAGAGAGAGAGAGAGAGAGGGAGAGAGAGAGAGAGAGAGAAAGAGGGAGAGAGGGAGAGAGAGAGAGAGAGAGAGGGAGAGAGAGAGAGAGAGGGAGAGAGAGAAAGAGGGAGAGAGGGAGAGAGGGAGAGAGAGAGAGAGAGAGAGAGAGAGAAAGAGATAGGAGAGAGAGAGAGAGAGAAGATTGGAACAGACAGCGTAAAGAATTAACAACCTTAATTATCACAGAAAAAAATAATTTACGCTGAGCTGCAGAGAGGCTTGGAGAAGGCCGCGGAGCGTAGCCACTCTCCATCACACTTACACAAAGCGCTTCATCCGATTTGCAGCTCTTAATGTAAGTGTACAGCACAGTGCACATTTCAACTTAATGATAAGCGCAGCAGAATTGGCGGGAACAGCTCTGTCACAAATTAACGTCTTTTAAAAGCAACACATTGTCACTTCTGTCCTCCAAATAATGATGTCTCTAAATAAGAAGGCTGTGAATGCAGGCCACCCCACGCATTTTTCCTTTTTTTTTTTGTGGGCTCGTGCCTCACGCCTGCCCCAACTGACTGCTTGCAGTTGACCTGTTCAGTGGAACATCATTGGTTAGAATCGTGACCCAAAGCTAGGCCTATCTGAGACTGGTGTCTCAATGGGACACCAAGGTTAAATAAAACTTTGACTAAAATGAAAACAACGGTAGAGATTAAGGCTGTCTTTTAGGCTGCTGGGCGATGACAGCTAAAGGTTTGCTTTGCTTTGTAAGTTGCATGGCAGCGGTAGACGTATAGAACAGGTTCAGTGCCGAGTGTTTGCTTTATGGATACAAAAATGAGAAAACAGCCGGTGTTTGTGGCGACTCCTGCTAACTCCCATTGAGGGGCTCTGCTGTTCTGATCCCTGTGACGGATAAGTAGAATTTTCCCCTGACTCTGCCTGGGACCGGACACAGCCTCTCTCCATCTCTCTCTCTCTGCACTGACTCCACAGCAACCCCCCATCCTACTGTCTCTGTCTAACTGTATCCTCCACTGAGGCAAGCCATGTGACTAATACAGCAGGTCGGGGGGGGGGGCCCAGATGGCCCCCGCTGTGCAACACACGATAAACAAACGAGTTATGTCTGTACGAGCGGGAAACACTGCCGGGGGGCCTCCCTCTCTAATTATGAGGCTTCACTGAGGCTCAATGGAGCCAGAATCTTTTTGGCACTCTCCTACGTGCAGGGTCATGCGAGCCAGCCGCAAGCAGGCCGTAGCGCTGTTCAGACCAAACACACACAGACGCTCTGGAAAGCCGGCGAACGCGATGCGTCATCTTACAGGAGACGGATCGCGACGGCGGGGGAAGTTAAGCGTCCGCATCGGCTCTTAAAATGCGGCGACGGCCGTATCTCGTCCTGTGTGAAAAGGCTAATCGTGGTGCACCGCGTTATTAGTCAGGGCCGACGCAGTAAAAGTGTCAGTGTGTTGAGGAGTGCGCCGGGACCGGGCCACGGCGGGCCATGACAGAGCGCCACGATGGCTCTGTAAATCTGAGGCGGCGGCATTCCCCAACCCCCCCGCCAACGTTATTTACAATACCGCTAACCGTAATCACCACAGCATAAACACACACATGTCCAGGGCGCGAAACATCCCCTGTGAAATATACCACATATTCCAGCCATTCACAGCTCTGAATGAAAGGATTGCTCAGTGCCGCTGGAATATTCTCCTAGAGTCCATTTACCTTAATGCCCATCTATCAATAGCATATTTATCAGATTATTAATAATGAATCTGCTACCTTCATCCCTCGCCCACACACATGGATGTCACAGGAACCAGTGGCTATCCACAGTCGAATCTCTCTGTGCCTTGCTTGTGTGACTGTGCTTATTAAAACAGAAACCAGATACTTTTTTCCAACGCATCAAGAATTATTTTACCCAGATACTAAGCATCAGCCTCCAAGCAAATATCAAGTCAGAACAGCATCTTTAAAAAAACTCAGGGGACCCTGCCTGTATGTAGTGTCCTCACAAGAACCCGGTGTCAGCATTAGTCTTGTAATGTACCATTAGCGGGTGGGTCACAGTTTTGATTCGGTTTTGCTGCTAGCGGTGGGCTGGTGTATGAATAATACAGAAGCCAGGCCTCGGTGTGTGCTCTGTGGGCGTGCACTGTGGGCATGCTCTGTGAGCGTGCACTGTGAGCGTGCACTGTGAGTGTATTCTGTGGGCGTGCACTGTGAGCGTGCTCTATGAGCATGCTCTGTGAGTGTGCTCTGTGGGCGTGCACTGTGAGTGTGCACTGTGAGTGTGCACTGTGAGGGTGCTCTATGAGCATGCTCTGTGAGTGTGCTCTGTGGGCGTGCACTGTGAGCGTGCTCTATGAGCATGCTCTGTTAGCGTGCTCTGTGAGCGTGCTCTGTGGGCGTGCACTGTGAGAGTGCTCTGTGAGCGTGCACTGTGAGCGTGCTCTGTGAGCGTGCTCTGTGGGCGTGCACTGTGAGTGTGCACTGTGAGTGTGCACTCTGAGGGTGCTCTGTGAGCGTGCACTGTGAGCGTGCACTGTGAGCATGCACCAGGGGCTTTTCTATGGGACGTTCTGATGATCTGGGATGCGGCCTGAAGTTCTAGAATGTTCCAATGTTTATGAAGAGGAAGGAATGAGAGGTGGAGTACTATTTGAAATTCACATAAAAACATGTAACCGCTGTTTATTTTTCTAAGCCATTTGGTAAATGTGCTTAAAGGAGATGCTCTCTAAGCCCCAGGGAGTAGGAACTGAGCAGCAATGAGGCACAGAGCCCACGGGCGGACTGCAGGATGAAACTGATATTCCAATAGGAGCATTTATCAGATGGGGGTGGCCTTCTTCAAAGAAAACTGCCTAAGATTTACAGCAAAGCCATGCAGTGTTTAAAGAGTAATAGCCAGTTCCTTCAATTGTTTGGCTTGGCACTTGGAATAATATGATCGGTAGGTCCCTTTTCGAGGCCTTTTTTTCCTTGAGGGCACAAAAAGGTCAACACACCAATCGAGTATGAGCAACACGACCATAAAAGAAATGAGCTCCGTGGAGCATGATGGTGTAATCTTAAGACCTCTGTGTTCATCATGGCAAACAGCTGCAGTGCTCAGAGCGTTTAATGTGTCTGTGCTGTATGTGTGTCAGTGGTGTTAAATGTGTAGCTGCCCCCCCCCCCCCCCCCCGTCCGACCTCATAGGCTCCCCTGAGGTCGCTAACCCGGGTCAGGGGGCTTCTGAATTACTGGTTATTGCACACAAACATGGAAAATGATCTGGACAATCCCGGTGACATCAGTGGGTAATGACTTTCATATAAATACATAAAAAATGATATGTTAAAGGAAGATCACCAAGGCTCCCTCACAAACACAATCTAAGTCTCCCCTCCCCCGCTCGGATTGCTCAGACAGACACACACACACACACACACAGTGCACTTCCTCACGTGCACACACACGCACACGTGCACGCTCGACCCACCCACGCGCTTAACCCCACCACTCCCACCTTCACGTCCAGGAAATTCCTCCGTGACAAATTGCTGGTTTCATTAACATTTGGAAAAACTCCATCCATTATGGGATGAAGAGACAAACTCCACCTCCACCTCCCGTCTCCCGAGACGCAATCCCGTTTTCCACAACTCCGCCCACAAGTCCCCATCCATTCTTCGCTGCTCTCTTTTTTTTCCGTTTTTTCATTTTGTTTAAATCTACTGCAATGCCCAGAGAAGATGGAGAGCTTTCTCCCCACCGTGCACCTTTAATCTCTCTCTCTCTCTTTTTCTCATTTCTCATTCTCTCTCCCCCTCCTCTCTCTCTTCCTCCCTCTCTCATTCTCCCTACTTCCATTCGAAGCTGAATTCAAGGCTGCTGAGAAACGTGTCAATGTGAGAAAGAGTGTTAATTGTCGTTGCAAAATTTGCTTTTGAGCAGTAATGCCAATAATGCATATTTGAATTTGGATTTGAATTTGAATTTAAATCTGAGAAGGATTGAGGGGGAATGGGTTTGGAGAAAAGGCAATATGACCAATCACAGTAAAAGAGGTTCCCCAAACACTCCTATACACTGCAATGATGGGGTTAGATGTATTCATCATAGAATTAGCGTTACTAGAATGGTTACAGTCACTGACAGCAAAGGATTAAGACAATCTGACTACTATAGTATGTAGTAGTATACTATAGTAGTAGCATAGTAGTATAGTGTGTAGTATGTATTATTATTTGTTAAAAAATATTGATTATTCACAGTACAAAATAGTGATATGTACAGCTGTGGATGGTTGAACTCATCTGTAGGGATCATTGCTATGACTTCATAAATCTGGAAAAATGGATTTATTAAATGCTTAAACTCCCTGTCTACACTAAACTTTTAGGCTAGCTGCCAAAAGACATCTCAACCAAATCCTGTGTGTTGTTTAGTTAACTGTACATATGCTAGTGATGTCGGAGTGTGTGCGTACCTTGCTATACATGTGATCCCTTGGTTACAATTTAAGCATTTGGTCAGGTTTGCCTATAAAGTGTAGTGTTATATTTTTGTTCATTGAACAATAAATCACTTTGTACTGAAACACATTTGTCAGCTCTGACAGGCAAGCTGCTCTGAACATGAAATACAGTTATGATTTGGCACACATGAAGAGACAGGATCAATAACTAACACTGAAAGCTGCATCCCATCAAAATATATTCATAAGGATGAGGAAAATATCTCTGCACTCAGGGTGGCATGTCAGGAGGGGGTTTAAAAAGAGGGACAGAGAGAGAGAGAGAAGGAGGGGGGGGAGAGAAGGAGGGAGAGAGAGAGAGAAGGAGGGAGAGAGAGGGAGAGAGAGAGAGGGTGAGGGGGACAGAGAGAGAGGGAGAGAGAGAGAGAAGACACAGAGAGAGAGAGAGAGGGAGAGAGAGAGAAGATGGAGAGAGAGAGAGAGAGAGAGAGAGATGGGCAGAAAAAGCCAAAAAAAGAAATATATATAGAGCGAGAGGAAGAGACAGAAAGAGAGACAGGCAGACAGAGACAGAAAGAGAGAGAGAGATAGCTTGGTTGTCTAAAGGTCAGTGCATTAATCCTGTCTGCAGCGATGACAGTTCTCATCTTAAATCGATGATGCATTGATCTGCATCCCGCTGATAAACCCTTGCTGAATGTGCTGCTCAGACAAAACCAGCTCGGACACCTCTGCTGAACAGTGGCTTTCGCCGTTCCCAAAACGGGCCGTCGGATCCAGAGGGAGGACCTCAGAGCCTGCGTTCCAGCACACAGGTGCTGGCTACCTGCCCGCAGGCAGGGGGAGGGTGCCACGGGCACAAGCCAGGGTCACGCCCTCTCCCCTTTCAGGATGGAGAGTGATGAACTGGAACGGAACAACTCATAACATTACATTACATTCATTTATCCAGAGAGACTTCCAGCACAACTGTACAGAAGTGTATCCACTGAAGTTAAGCAAGCAAAAGTGTCAGACCAGGCTAACAACACTCCCAGACCAGTGAGTGTGAACACAACACTATTCTAGCCCTACCGCTAGTTAACTTGTACAGTGTGATGGAAGCCAAGTATACTATGATACAACAGTCCCTAGAACACAGAATCCAAAATACATCACAACTCAGCATGCTTACAACGCCTCTGCAACATCACATCGACGTTAAGAAAATGTTAGCTACACGCTGAACTCGTGGCCTGACCTCTGCAAGGAGCTCTGATGCAGAGCCGGCGTGGCTGAACGGCTGCGCGGCCTCATTAGCTAAAGAGCGATGCGTATCCCCTACATTCATATTACGCTGTTGTCCGTTTAGCACATGCTCTTATCTGGGGCGACTTTCACAGCTCAGGAGGCGGCATGAAAAGCTGCAGAAACAGGACTCCACTAACTGCAGCCGAACAGGTTTCAGCGCCGAGCACAGTGCTGAGATCCCAAATGTGCGCCTAGTAAAATGCACGGCAATATGTACGACTTAAGCACTATACCATTCTAAATGTAATGCTGATATGTACCATATGCATGCAAGTAAACCTCCAAGTTAATTACAGAAGACTCTCAAATAGTCTTGCGAAGGATTTCCTGGCAGGGGCCACATGGCCTGAGAGGTAAGGATATGCAGATAGGTGAGAGGTGGCTGGGAGCGGGTCGGGTGTCGGCTCTGCTGGTGGTGCGTTAGCAGGTGTCAGGCTCAGGTACACAGGAGAGCCGGTTCCCTCCCCGGGAGACTCGCAGTTTACCTGCTTACCTGCGCTCTCCTCAGTCCCATGTGTGTACATGTATATGTGTGTGTCTGTGTGTGTGTGTATGTGTACATGTATATGTGTGTGTCTGTGTGTGTGCACGTGCATGCACGTGTGTGAGAAAGAGAGAGATACGGGCCTAAGAAAATACAGAAGGACAGACAATGTCTCTCACAGGCAGAGAGAGAAACTTGGGGGTACATTGGGAAGAAAGAAAAATACCTTGAGTTGGATGTTTTTAATCATATTTGCCCTTTGCGCTGATCTGAAATAACTGAACAAGAGCTGAAAAGCAAATTATTTTCCACAGCACTAGTCAGATGGATTTCGGTTCACCGCTCCAACCGAAAAAACAAGGAAATGCACCATTCTGGAGGGCTTCTCAAGGGATTTGTGTAATTAGTGATTAGCGAGTGGTTTCCTAATTAATCTGGCCCTTAGTCCGGGCTCTGGGGGAGAGCACTTGTAAACGGCTTGTTAAAGCAAGTTTTTCAAGGTGCTTTCCTATCTGCTCCGGCAGTTGCTCCAGTACAGGAGCATAGCAATTACACCCCAGCGCCCCCGCTGTTGGCATGGTGCAGCCATGCAGGGGCGATTCCTCAGTGACCGAGTCCCGTATGAAGCAGGTAAACATGCATGCATGGCCGTAGCGGGGTAATTAGCCCAGACCCACACCTGCATCCCGTGTGACTGGTCTTTCACAGTATGAGAGTAAACACTTTGGTGAGAGCCCGCGCCTTCGTCTCAGGAGCGAAAACCACACCACTTATGCATGTGCACGTGCAAACATACACACAATCACACACGCGTGCGCACACACACACATACACTCATGCATGAATTCATTCTCCAAACTACTATTCCTCTGCAAGCTCACGGACCTGTTTTATTCATGCACTGTATCTAATACGGGCTGACTGGCCAACTGACATGTACAGAAAGATATAATAGAGACTTTTGATATAATTTTCTGCTCGTGGCAGCGTGGAATATACGTATTTCCTCGCGCGGTATGATTTCCATAATTCCAATCGTACAGAAATTCATTGCTTTGAAAGCGCTGCGTGGGGGTGCAGCAGCTGCCCGCAGAGCGCAGTGCATGCGTCTGGGGCACTGCGCATCCCCGGGCGTAGCGAGAGGAGGGACTGCGCGCTCCAGTGAGATTCCCCGCGCCAGCAGGCGCAGTTGCCGAGAGAGGGGCGTCGATCTTAGAGCCCGCTGCGCCTCCCGCAGGACTGCGCAGGGACTGCAGTCTCGGTGGGGGTTTAAAAGCTCCGGCTGAGCGCGGTCCTGTGACAGTGAGAATCGGGATCTGATTGTGTAAAACTTCGTTCGGGATTTTCCAGCGCAAACAGAGAAGAGAAAAAAAACGATGGCCAACAAAGCGCAGCAGCCTCCTTACCTACACCTGGCGGAGCTGACCGCCTCCCAGTTCCTGGACATCTGGAAACACTTCGACACTGATGGTAAAGCTGCTCAAAGTTATTCACACATTTTCGTGATGAAAGTTACTTTTCTGAAGGGGATAAAGTTGCCTCAGTAGAAGAGTAGAGTGATGCTGCAGTAGGAGGGTAGACTGCCTACACGAGGTCCTGGAGTTCAAAATGAATAACAGCAGTTGATGAACGATGGAAACGATGCAATTCCAGTTACGGGTCCAAGATACAGCAATTGCGTCAGTAATTGCTTCAATATTTTAGAAAAATCATCCCGTAAAAGGCTTCTTATTTCGAATAACTTTAGCTATTTAGTCCTTGTGGAAAATGTGTTTTCCTGTTATATTGTTTTAAAATCCATGGTTAATCATAGCTGGTGCTATTATAAATATAAATGCAATACAGCTATTTAAAACTACCTGAAAACCAAAACTGTATATGGAAATTTGAACTGGATAATCGATGATCGAGGAAGGAATTTAGTTTTGTGGTGGATGAATTTTATTTTAGGATAATACAGCTACTTCGGTTTAAATACTTCATCTTATTAAACCCCGTGCGATTTCCATAGTAAGACCGGGATGCGAAGTGTCGAGCATTATAGGTTAACGGCCAATTTCGTAA
>NC_050595.1:2247500-2250000 GCF_013368585.1 Megalops cyprinoides
GTAACGCTGGTGTGGATAATGACAGCACCCCCCCCCCCCACCAGCACAGACAGATGTGATCATGTCCCACCCTCTGCCACAACCCCCCCCCCCCCCCCCTCCCCCAGTGCCCCCCCCGGACAGAGGTCACAGCTGTTTCTCTGCTCTGCGAGGTGATTTGGTTAAATCTCAGACTGGATTGTCACTGATGGCACATCATTTGCAGATGGCTATTTACCTATCAAAGTGTCATGCAAAGAGCACGCAGGAGAGGCCATTTGTGTACAGGCTGGATCCAATCCACAGCCCTGTCAGGCTGCAGTCTCTCCTCTGAAGCTTGTAAAAATAAAAAAAAAAACCTAAAAATATAACATATATATATATATATATATATATACTGAAATGAGTGAATGTGGGATCTATATCTATATGCAGATGAAGTGCATTTTAAATATTAAATAGTCCTTCTTGCATAGGCAATAGGATTATGTTATGTTTTCTGGTTCTATAGATGCAAGCAGATAATGCATGCTACTAATAACATAGCTGACAGCTTATGAGACTGATGTTATTTCTGCTGTAAATTGGCTTAATCTTACAGTCAGTTGGTGCCCTGCAGCAACATCCCCTGCCTTCATCAACAGGACGCTTCTCTGATGGAACCCTCACCTCACTGCAGTGCAATGTCAGAGTCATGAAGAAGTAATGTGTGCCATCACACCGCATTCCAAACCTTGGCTAATTGTGTTTAGAAGGGACTAATGTAGTGGTCTATCACTGTGATACAATAGAGCCTACACTGTTTGGGTTATAAACAAAAAAAAAATTCAATGCATATTAAATGAACTGTTTGCAAGACAGATGCTTGAATAAGCAGAACTGCTTCTCCGAGGACTCTGTCAACTTTCGCTGTAATTGTTTTTTTAATGTTCTTTCTGGTCATGCTGTAAAATAATATTTTTTCTATTTAAATATCACCCTTCAGTTTTGCCCCAGAGAGTTTTCTCTCCCTCCGATGCACGGAGAGAAATGTCATTACAATTCAATGGGTAATTTAATCTGCGGACCTCGGGAGGGGGGGGGGGGGGGCAGTGGTGGGGGGGCTGGGGCCGGTCAAGGAAGACGTTTTATATGCAGTTGAGGAGCAAGCGCTAGCGGGGCTTGTGAAGATGCAAGCAGTGAAGCCTCACAGGCCCCTCCCCCCCGTTGTCTTAAACGTAAGGCGTTGTCTTAAATTAAACATGGGTCTCTTTGCTATCCGAGCTTTTCCTGCCTTTTGAGTGAAGTGACATTTTCTGCGCTTTTTCGGCAGCTGCAGAGAGGCAGGCCCTGGGGTGATCCACTCCCCTATCCCCCCCCATCCCCCCCCCTGCACAGAGCCCCCCGGGTACGAGCGTACAGCAGGCGCGCACGGCTGCCATGTGCGCGTCTCTCTGATGCCCCGCCGGGGGGGGAAACGACCGTGCGACTGAGGCAGCCGTTAGAAAAAACAACACAAACAGCGTTTACAGCGTTTATCGCTCAAATCAACCGCAATATCCGCTGCCAATCACCCCCCCCCACCCCCCCTCTTGCAAATCACAGTCAGAAACCAGACCCACCAGATAGTGTTACCCTATAGGATTCACAAATCCCTTCCTTTATAGTCTCTCTCACTTCTTCATTCCAGGAACCCGCCCCCCCCCCCCCCCCCCCCCCCATATGCCCCTCGCTGTAATATTATCCCGCAGCAGATAGATTATGGAGCCCCGCTGGTGCGGGGTGTCCCTGCGCGACAGCCGTGTCACCCGCCTGAGTGGCAGGTTTGGGGAACAGGGCTTCGCTCGCTCAGTCACAGAGCAGGAGACCTTTCTCATTACGTAAGCAGGTCAGCGTTCCTCCTCGCCAGTCCGCACATGCGCCTCTCTGCTGCATAGCAAGCAAGGCCAGGGACCCCCAAAGATAGAGGGGGACCCCCAGGAAAGAGGGGTACCTCCAGAACAGAAGGGGATCTCCAGGCTGGAGGGGGGGACTCTAAGAAAGAGCGGGGCCTACGGAATAGAGGGGAACCTGCGGGAGAGAGGGGGGACCCACCTGTGTGGCAATGTGTGAGGGCGTGTCATCATCAGAGCATAAGCAAAAGCAACGTGGGGGTCATTCTGACTGTATACTGTGAACTCCATCTCACACACACACACATACTCTGTTTCATATACACACGCTCACCCGTACATAGACACACACACGCGCTCTCTCCGAGAAACACACACATACACATACATACTCAATCTCAAATAACCCCCCCCCCCCCCCAACAAACACAGTACACATACGTGCACACACGCAGACAGACAAGCACACATCTTTCTCTGTGAGAAACACACATATCCTTCCTCTGAGAAAGACACACACCCTCTCAGAGAAACACACATCTTTTCTCAGAGAAACAGACAGACAGAGCTGTCCTCCACAGTAGATGCCCGAGGTGTGTGCCCTACCCACAGATGTGAGAAAAAAACTTCCCAGGTTTGGGCAGTGTTTC
>NC_050595.1:2255000-2272500 GCF_013368585.1 Megalops cyprinoides
CTCAAACTCCCTCCCTCTCTGTCTCTCTCCATCTCTTTTCTCTCTGCCTCTCTCTCTCTCTCTCTTTCTCTTGTGCTTTGTCTTGCTCAATCCATCCTTTTCTCTCATCTCGCTCTACCTTCCTGCCTCTCCATCCATCCGCCCGTATCTCTCTCAGTCCCCCACCCCGTGTCTCTTTTTTTACTGCTGCCTCTCCATTTCTCATTATCTCTCCTTCATTCCCTCCATTTCTCTCTGGCTGTCCCTCCCCATCCCTCTTCCCCTCTCTCACGTCTTCTCCCTCTCCCCCTGTAGCTGGCCCAGATTCTGCCCACAGAGGAGAACTTCCTGCTCTGTTTCAGACAGTTTGTGGGATCCAGCTCTGAGTTCATGGCGGTAAGTGAAGGAGCGAGACTGTGTGTATGTGTGTCTTTTTGTGTGTATGTATACAGTATATTTGTATGTGTACCTGTCTGTGTGTATGAATATGCCTGTTTTGTGTGTGTGTGTGTGTGTGTGTGTGTGTGTGTCTGTGCGCACTTGTCCATGCGCATATACACATGCATGGGGTGTGTCTGCTTTTTGGTAGTGACCCGTGTGCTGATAGGATAAAGTGCTGACGCACTGCCAGAGCTCTCGGGAGTTCCAGGCTGGTGCATCTCAGGACATTTTTCTGCTAAAACCCCACAGTGCTGCGGAGTTCCTAAAATGAAAAAATAACTTCCATCTCCCAGCACTGGCCACACCCCTACCCCGCGGGACGCAAGCCTGTGTTACTTCCTCACAGCGGGTCCGTGGGTTTGGCTTTCTGCTCGGAATACAACCTGGCACACAGAACCACTCCATACCCCAACACATCATCAAGGATGATCTAATGAACATAGACGTAGAATCACTAGATTGGTCATGACGCCCTACCTGAAGTACATTTAATTGACCTGTCCACTCTTGTGTTTAGAAGCCCCTGTCAAATCAGCCGTTGTGAAGGAAACCCTTGTCATGGAATACAATTTTATCTGCTTTATTACATTACATTAACTGCCTCATGGGCTACTGGATTGTCATTTATTCTTTCGGCCGTCATCTATAATCTATTTACACACACCTACATGTGTCCTCAATGAAAAGAGAGACCTTATTCCCTATGTCTATAAATCTCCATTTTGTATGTGTGTGGATATGCCTCATTAGCTGAGACAGTAACCTTCAGGCTGGTTACTAGTCTCAGAGCACAGACTAATGCCAGAAAGAGGAAAGCAATGTCCCTTTTTCTGGAAAGGGTCTAAAGAATCCTCCTCAGCATGCACACCCACACACACACCCACACACACACACACACACACACACACACTCACACACACACACACACATACACACACTCACACACCCACACACACACACACACACACACACACACACACACACATACTCTAATCCAGTGCCATTTCCCTGGCCGGTTTGGCATTTAATGACTTTTCGGCGCTCTTTAGAGCTTGCCGGAGGTGCGTCGGAGTGGGCCGCTCCGCAGATAGCTGGCGGAGAGAGCGCTCGCGACAGCCTGACGTGCCGTTGTCACGATCGCATTGTCTCCAGCGTTCCCGTCTCCCGCAGAAACAAAAGACAGAGCAGCGGCACAAAGGCCCGGCGAACGCCTGTCCGCCAGAGAGACGAGAAGGCCACATCTTCAGGAGACTGACTTTCCCCCTCTTCATTTCTCTGCTGCTTTAAAAGCTTTAATACCTAGAATACCGGAAATAACTAGATAAAGAGAGAGAGCGGGAGAGAGGGAGAATGAAAGAAGGTGAGGGTGAGCGAGAGTGTGTGTGAGGGAGAATGAAAGAAGGTGAGGGTGAGCGAGAGTGTGTGTGAGGGAGAATGAAAGAAGGTGAGGGTGAGCGAGAGTGTGTGTGAGGGAGAATGAAAGAAGGAAAGGGTGAGCGAGAGTGTGTGTGAGGGAGAATGAAAGAAGGAAAGGGTGAGCGAGAGTCAGTGAGGGTAAGAGGGTGAGGGTGAGCGAGAGTGTGTGTGTGAGGGAGAATGAAAGAGGGTGAGGGTGAGCGAGAGTGTGTGTGAGGGAGAATGAAAGAAGGAAAGGGTGAGCGAGAGTCAGTGAGGGTAAGAGGGTGAGGGTGAGCGAGAGTGTGTGTGTGAGGGAGAATGAAAGAGGGTGAGTGTGAGCGAGAGTGTGTGTGAGGGAGAATGAAAGAAGGTGAGGGTGAGCGAGAGTGTGTGTGAGGGAGAATGAAAGAAGGTGAGGGTGAGCGAGAGTGTGTGTGAGGGAGAATGAAAGAAGGTGAGTGTGAGCGAGAGTGTGTGTGTGAGAGAATGAAAGAAGGTGAGGGTGAGTGAGAGTGTGTGAGAGAATGAAAGAGGGTGAGGGTGAGCGAGAGTCAGTGAGGGTAAGAGGGTAATTGAGGGAGGGATAGAGGGAGAGGCAGGCAGTTTGCAAACTCATTGTGGAATTATCTCAGGAAGGAAAAAGGAATAAAATCAGGAGAGAGGGGAGATTTTTAATCACCCAAACCTTTTAAAGGATTGAATGAGAAAGTACAAACTGCTATTTTGAGAGAATCATATATTATGGATGGGCTGCTGGAAGGGGAGGCATCTATCTTTGATAAGAGCAGACGCTGGAATCAGGACAGCTGCTCGATTAAAATATAAATTAAAAAGCCTTTCTCTTTCCGCGTCTTCCTGCAAAACGCGAGTCAATAGAAATGGAAATGTGAAAAGGAAAAGTGCGTTAATGCAAAAACTCAATCTGATAGCGGGCGAGCTGGAGGAAAAAACCTGACAATTACGGCCTGTGATAAGAGTCTTTCTGCTCTGATACAGACATCGCCCTGTGAGAGGTATCTTCTCCACACTCGCACATCCTCTTAAACGCAGGTAGCTGTGCTGGATAAAGCCTGCACTACAGCGGTTTGTTTCAGCACTGGGTTTTACTATTGCGATTTGACATTTTTGACATGTTAACAAATACACTTCAGAGGATCAGAGGTGTGGAAATGTTAGCATAGACTCATTTGTCCATTGCTGACTGTGAGTGTGTGTGTGGGATTGTTCCTGATCTTGGGGTGTATGTGAGTGTGCGTGTGCACGTGCACGTGTGTGTGTGTGTGTGCATGTGTGTGTGTGTGTGTGTGTGTGTGTGTGTATATGGGACTGCTTCTGATCTTGGTGTGATCTTGTGTTTGGATCTACAGGCATGGAGAAGGTATGACACAGACCGCAGCGGATACATTGAAGCCAATGAGCTGAAGGTAAATGATGGAGTCTCATCTGTGCTGATCCAAAATCCAAAACCCCACAGGAAGACCTGGGGTACCAGCACACACACACACACACACACACACACACACACTGAGCACCTGGCAGCTGCAGAGGTGCTAGGTGCTGGTGTGAGGTGAGGCAGGTGAGGTCAGTCTGCCACCTCATCCCACACAGGCTGACAGGTCCATGGCAAAGTATCACGGCTGGGAAAACCAGACCATGGAAAAACAGCTGAATACAGACACCTCACTGCCCTGCCTGTTTCTAATATTCACTTCAGTAGGACTGTGAGGTAGACACCCAGCTGGCAAACTCCACAAAAGGATGCTAACAATTTGCCGGCAGATACCGCACTGCTGGTTTTATCATTACATACACTGCCTTTGGCAGTTATCAGCTTGGAGGAAACTGTTTTTTTTCCATAGCTTTTTTATGCTTATTTTCCTGCTTTGTCACTCCTGTTAGAATCATCAGTTGCACATTAGCCTCATGTTGCTGTTCCTCTGCGCTCACAAGGGTGCTGGAGCACAGAATGCAATTCTCTCATACAATCACACTAACAACGGCTATATGTCACACTACAAGTCCCAGAATGCACCAGGATTACATATGGATACATATGGATGGACACCCTCTGTGTGTCTCATGGACACCTGAGGAGTTGTAGGGTGCCCGAGGGGACCCTGCAGAGACACCCACTCCTACCCTAATATTTTCCTCCGTGATGGGTACTGTCCAAATGTCCACCCTGGTAACTGTCGGCTGATGACATAGCTGAGCTTGAACCTGGGCCTTCACTGATGGAGCCACTTGGAGCCACGTGTTGCCATTGTTTTTATTAAATCCCTCATGGCCTCTTCAGCATGTCGCCAAAGAGAAGAGCCTAGATAACCGCACCCATAATGAGATGGTAACAGTGGGAGGGCGGAGTGACCGAACGCCCTTTCTGGAACATTTATAATGTTTTATCCGTTTCCGTCCCTGTCAGGGTCACCCCCCACACCACCTTAGCATGGTGACACAGAGGCAGATGAAAACTGATGCAAAGCGTCCCGGCTCGCAGTGCTGCCAAGCAGAAACAGCAGACAAATTTCTCAATCTGCCAACGCCACGGGCTGGCGGATAATCAAATATAGGTAGATCAGAGTCGGTAGGTGAGAGGCATTACACGGCTCTGATGTAAAAGATGAACCGGATTAGAACAGACACAAAAGCAGATGCTGTCCTTTGTGTAAGAAGGATGATGAAATTCACAGAGGAAAATCTTTAACATGCCTTCAGCAGATGAAAATGTGTTATACTCCTGACATGTGCTCTTCATACGCATAACCTTGAGCAACTCCCTTTTTCACATCCTCATGTGGTACGCCAGATTGCCAGCTTTCGTGCCCTGTGGGTATGTTATAAATGTCACTGATGCAGATAATTCAATTGTATAGATATGAATCGATGTAAGACAACATCCAAAACATTTCAAGTGGTGCAATCTTGGTGACCCTTTACCTCTATGAACCTCATGTGACTGGCGTCGGCCTATTACTGAGCCAGATCATGCTGTCACGTGACTGACCTTTCTTCCCTCCGCAGGGGTTCCTGTCAGACCTGCTGAAGAAGGCCAACAGACACTACGATGACCAGAAGCTGAATGAGTACACACAGACAATAGTGAGCAGTCCCAAATTCACATACCTCTCCTGCCAATAACCACAGCGTCTGTACTGTTCTCAATGGAGGAGCATTGGCTGCCTCTAGATTAGCTCATTGTACTACAAAGATGGTTACAAATGGATCTGAATGTAATAATGTATCACAGGGAATGTTGTGATTCCGGAGAATTAGGCAGCTATTGTCTTCGTGCGGAAGCATTCCATTGATAGAACCCTGGAGTAAGATGGATACCATACCCGAATGATTAGGGTTGGCAGCCAGTGTGGATGAGAGCGTCAGCAAATTAAATAGACCTGCACAGACAGACTCAGCAATGAGGACGATGCTTACAGTGCACAGAGACAGATCTGCCCAAACCAAACCCTGCAGCCAATCACCAGTGCACAGCCAGCCCAAGGAACCAATAGGAAACCTGAGAGAGAACAGAACCCCCTCTGATAACACGGACCCGAATGTCCGATGGACTAGAGGTTAAACTGGTGGCTGAACCTTTATCCTAAGAGAACATTAGCATTATGTGTGACATGTCAGTGTGGGCTTTCTATATGGTGAGGAGACATCTCTGTGAGGATCCCCCCAGATATTGCCACCACTTCCTCTCAGTCTTTGAAAATCACCAATGCTTCAAAAAATGATTCCCAGGTTGGGCATTACCTTCAGCCAGCCAGTCCCACAGTTGCTTGCTTCAGGGAATATCCAGCTGTATTATATGTCCAACGTGAGCTATTATCCTGGTATCCTGCTTTTTAATTATTTGGAATGCCGAATTGTGTCACAGAAACTGCCCTGTAGCTGCAACCCACACCAACAATCTGGGAGGGTGAGATAAACACGTGCCTTCATCCAAAACACGTGATGTCAGTCACCGCTTCACACACCACGGCGCCCATGCCAAGCTTGGGCAGACGAGAGCCAGAGGACACTTTCATACGCAGCTCTATGCTGGCAGACTGAGTCTGTTGTCTGTTTGTCCCCTGAGCTATGGGACAGACAAGCCCCTGGCCAAACCAACCATCCCTACCTCCCCAGCGAACTGAACCAAATTATGTTCCACTGTTCTTGGCTCCCAGTCACCGTTGGCTAACAACATGACTGGAATCAAACCCCGGCCTTAGGGCTTAGCCATGCGTTCGAACATCAAGCACTTTTACCGGCTAAGCCACTCGGGAGCCCTAGGTACCCTGGTGTAATGCAGTTTGCTATGTACATAATAAAAACACACACTTTGTTTACGCCGTTGTTCTGGGGCTGACCTGAACAGTGACTGATAATGTGGGGACTGTTCCGACTCAGTGAAACTCTCTCTCTTTTTCACCGTCTCCAGCTGCGAATCTTCGACCTGAACGGCGATGGGAAGCTAGGCCTGTCTGAAATGGCAAGGTGGGTGAAACCCGGTCAGGGAGCAATGCATGATGGGATGGGCAGTGTTTGCGTGTGTGTGGATTTTGGTAATCCAATCAGCATCTGATTATAAAAACCTCGTGTAATAAACCTCTTTTTCTTTCATTGAAGGCTACTACCTGTGCAGGAAAATTTCCTACTGAAGTTTCAGGTAAGAAAAACAGTAGATTCTTTGTATTTGTAAAAGTGTTTCCACCCATGAAATTGACCAATAGGACTGCTGCAAGAAAAAAGAAAAAAACATGAGGGAAAAAAGATGCCCTCACACACATGCACACACATACACTGTTTGCCCTGATTATGAGGAAAAGGCTAGTGTCACATCTCCGCCAGCCTGTTAATTAAAGCGGCTCACTCCAGCGGAGGAGGCAAACCCAGCACACTGAGGCAGTTCACAGGTGGCAGAAGGTAAACAAGCTGTTTTTGCCAGGAAGCAGAATCACTGGGCCACCACCCCCTCACACACGCACAAACACACTCATACACACACACACACACACACACACACACACACACATACACACACACACACACACACACACACAAACACACTCATACACACACACACACACACACACACTCATACACACACACACACACACACACACACACACACACACTCATACACACACACACACACACACACTGGTGCATCTGTCACATCAGGAGATTCAAACATTTGTTGCTACTGAGTGATGGAGCCCTGAAGAGGTTCACGGTGGACCCCAGATGTACTTCTCCTAAGCATCTTCATAATACATAGCAATTGGAAATTCAGATTAATCTGCCTAGTTTTTCCTATATCACTATTTGTTGCAATGTGGGAGTTGTGCACCCAAACCAAAATGCTGATACAAAATCTGGATTTTTTTTGCAGAATCTATTCAAAATGACAGGCTAAGATGTCATATTAGCCTCTATGTAAACAACTCAGCCAGCATGTGCATGTTATGATATGGTCTACAAATCTGACACCCCCCTCATCTTTTCTTCCTCGACAGGGCATCAAGCTGACCCCTGATCAGTTCAATGCCATCTTCACGTACTACGACAAGGTAAACAGGACAAACATGCCCCCCCCCCCCATAAAAATGTATGTGGAGGCGCTAAAAACAATGAGTCGTGTCAGGCGCATAAACACCTTAAATCCAGGTGTCGTGTCTTGGGACACATTTACGTTTCTCGCTTGAGTGCCACGTCCCATGCAAAACAGCGGTGTTTGCAATCGCCTGGGGCAGGTAAATTACACGCTGGTGGAACACCTGTGCAGGTGTGTGCAGAGCCAGCACTGGTCCACACCTACAGGTACAGGCTGCCAGGTACGCCACCTTTCAGCCAATCAGATGAACCGTCACTGATTTCTACTGGTGGGTTTGAAAAGTGAGCTGGTATTTCCTCAAAAGACATCAATTCTACAAAAAAAATTGTGTAACAATAGAAAAACGTTGAGAAAACAGATATGATGGTAAGATGCTTAATTTTAGAATGGGTCGATCTATTTCAGTTTGGCTAAATTGGACACAACTCAGCACTATGGCATTGCCTACCTACGATAGCATAATCTTTCTAAACTACAGTCACAATGGCTAAATTTCACCCCATTCTGCTTTTGCCCACTCTTTTCCCCACCCAGAAGTGGGTGTGACTGTCAGGACAATAACCAATCACACACTGATCAGGAAAAATGGGAGAAGAAGGCAAACCGCTAGCAACATGACCTCTTTCAGAAAGAGGTCTGTAGGGTGAGCTAAGATGGACTTCTGATACCAGAAAGTCTGAAATAAATTCAGATTTCAGCATCACTTCCCAAAAGGATCATTGCTGAAAGTTTGGCATTTATTTCGGCCGTGTAACGCCGCGGTTTTGGATGTTTTTCAGCTCACAGGTGACGTCACCGCGGGCTAACCAGGCCGGCAAGGCTGACACAAATCCACAAACTGATCCATTGTAATGTCCCAGAGATTAAACTCTGGCTGTGGGACTTTAAATAAAAGGAAAATCCTTGAGGGCTGTTTGACCTCGCTCCGGGTTTAGGTGCGGAATTAGTTTTACGTGCAACAGCTCTGCCGGGGCGAAATGAAACAGAGGCACTGGGAGATTTCATCGTCTCGCGTTCGCACGTTGCGGATTAAATGTCCCATCCTATTAATTCGGCCTCTCACTCTTCCTCTCGCGTCCGACGGCGCCTGAAGTTGCGCTGTCACGCCCAGGTGTGTGCGGCCGGCACCTCCGCAGACACACAGCGTGGGCCTCGTCACCGCGGCAACACCTCCGCTCCAAATTCATAACTTTACTTTAGATTATATTTACACTGCGCCTCATTCCATTAGAGGAAGCCCGGGGACTGTTGATAAAAATTAGTTTGCGGTTTAAACTCATCTTCATCTGGGGAAACAGATCAAATTTTCGCGACGCTCTTTGCAACATTGTAACTAATGCTGAGAATCCATCACAGTACGTGTCACCTTGGCAGGCCTCTCTCAGTCAGGGCACTGTCAGTTTTAAATGCCCTTTAAGAAGGACACCCTTTGCGTGTTACCTGACCCAAGGGGACACCAACGAGCAGTGAGGAAAAGGCGCTGGATCAGAAGTGAAAAGTGGGGTGTTTTTGGGTGACATGTCTCCAGCACGTGCATGTTTAGGGGTGTTACACCCCTGCTTCTTTGGTCTCAAAGCAGCGCCCCTTTCAAGACCCAACAGCTGAGTCACCAACAGCTGCAGCCACTGCTCTCAAATCATAGGCTTAAATCCAAAAAAATAAATAAATAAATAAATAAAAAGTGCGAGCTAAAAATCGTGCTAGGTCAACCGAACGGTAACATGGGCTGCGCTGGGCCAGAATTTAAATGTGCAGCGCCAGGAAAAAAAAAAGTTTAACAGCACGCTATATTTCTTCACACTAGCTGGGTATCCCAAAAAAAGCCAAACAGTTACAGAGTTATCAGTTTTGTATATCCTGCACCCTCCTCTACCTCTTGTGGCAGAACTTATTACATCAAAGCCTCATATATCATTAAACAGCAGGCTGCCACAAAACTTTCCTTTTTGTCCTGTCCTCAGTTCAACCACACAAAAGAGGCCCCATATGCTCAGAGGCAGGAGAAAAACACCAGCCTCCAACAAACTGACCAGGCTTTTGTCCTTTACCCGAGGAAGGCGAAAGTCCTCTGTAAAAATAACAGTAATGACAGGGATAATGATAATAATTATGATGCTAATGGTGGCGTTAGCTTGGCTGACTGCCTCGGCTGCTTGCTGAATCACAGCGCCAGCCCAGCAGGGACTGCCGACGGGCCTGGCTGACTGAGCTAACACGCAGCCTTTGTTTGCTTTAATTGGAGTAGGAAACGATCCCCTTTCATGCTCTGGAATTAAAAAAAAAAAAAAAACAACAACAAACAAACAACGGCAGCCGAAGTGTTTCTGACAGCCTCTTCTGTGTTCCGTTCTGTTTCTCAGGACGGGAACGGTTACATCGACGAGCAGGAGCTGGAAGCGCTGCTCAAGGACCTCTACGAGAAGAACAAAAAGGTGAGAAACCGGCACAGGTAAACGTCGACATTAAGTCATGTGACATCTGTCCTTAACTTAGTCTGACATAGAAATGCCAGAGTTACGGCTCAATGCCTGAATTGATGTGTGAAAAGGAGATTACACATGAGAGAGAGGTGAAATAAAGAACTGATAACGCCTCACTCACTGCCCTAACCCAGAAATTTTTCCCATGATACACCAGGAGGTGGATACCAAGAATCTGACGGGCTACAAGAAGAGCATCATGGCTCTGTCGGACGGCGGGAAGCTGTACCGCACCGAGCTGGAGATCGTCTTGTGCCGGGAGCCTATGCTGTGAACACCGTGACCCCTGACCCCTGACCTCTGACCTACATGACCCTCCCATCTCTCCAACCCCAGATCACCCCCACCTCCACCTGTCTAACTCTACCATAACCAGGTGCATGTGCTGGGCTCAAGTTTGATTGGTTTTGAATAGATGTGCACTTAAAGGCACAAACAAACCCTCTTTCCCCTCCCTCTCTACCCCAGAAATCCGTCCTGTACCCACCCCTGCCCTGACTCTGTGCCCCTTCTCTCCTGATCGCAGACTGGCGCTTTCCTAAGACTTCACCATTGTCTGCAGCTTGATTTTTTTTTTAAAACCCTTAAAATAATAAAAGTTTAAGAAGTAACATGTCTTACTAATGAAGATAACTTCAGCTGAAACAAATTATGAACTATATGAATATAATATGATAAGTATCTATTTGAAATGCTTGGTTTGACTGTCTCCTTTATCGTCTTCCACACTTCTATATTTTTGGTCAGTCGTCGCCATCCTGTCTCTCTCTCTCTCCCTCTCTTGCCATTGTATCACTGTTTCCTTGTTTTGTTTTGGAGTTTTTGGCTAATACTGTTTTACTGAGGATGTCACTGGAAGCTACAATAAAGATATCTGAAGATCAGCGACTGCCTTTGATTTTTGTAACCTTACACAACATCACACTCATTTAGCAGACACTCTTATCCAGAGTGACCCCCAGCACAAGAGAACAGGAATGTACCCATCCAAGTTAATTTCTAATATTTCTAATTTCTAATATTTCTACCTCAATGTTCACCAAAACCCTGCTCTTGTCTACCTGGTCTGCTGATAGGCCTTTTATTAAAGAAGGTCTGCTGAGGGGAAGACCTATTTTTTAATATATGCTCAGCAGTGGGCATTCTTTCATTGTAAGTTTGCTGCAATATTCTGCAAACCCAGACAAGTGAACATGGAGCCAGCCATAGCTAGCCCTGGTCTCCTACAACACAGGGGAATGAGAGTAATAAATCAGATTGAGGTGAGGTGTGGGCTCAGTTCCTGGCGTTACTGCATATGCTATGAGTGCGCACATAATGAATTAATATCTTTAGTTGCAACCAAATATTCAACATTAGGAGCTAATGCTCTAAGACAGTGCTTCTCAACCCTCTCCTGGAGTACCCCCTGCCCTGCATGTTTTAGATCTCTCCCTGCTCCAGCACAGTTGATTCAAATGATCAGTTTGTTATTAAGCAGCTTCAGGAGTTCATAACGAGTTGATCATTTGAATCAGCTGTGTTGGAGCAGGGAGAGATCTAAAACATGCAGGGCAGGGTGTACTCCGGGAGAGGATTGAGAAACACTGCTCTAAGACACTGTGGGATGTCTAAAGACTGTTTAAACCTGAAACAGGCAGACACAGGTACCAAGGCAAGGCCAAACGCGAGAGCTGATCTTTCGCATCTGATGCTCTGAGTTCTCACTGCACTGTTAGCCAAAGTCTGTCTTATAACCGAGGTATAATGGAACTGTATCCAATTTGTTCAATTCGTAGCTTCCAGTTTCCTGGCTTTGACCCGATAAGGTGCTGCATGTGGAATATTTAATTGTGGTTTAAAATACCGCAGGTGTACGCCAGGAAGAATTCAACAGTAATAACCAGCTACTGAATTACATTATCACAAGCTGTGTCTGAAAAAAAATGTGTCAATAAAACCGTATCTGTTGGCTCAGTGCTGAATGCTGGTAAATAACTAGAGTATTTGTCATTTTTCAATAGGGCTTTCAAGCATTAATCCTCTTTTCAGACAACTGCATAACAATTTTCCAAAAGAGAGGAGTGCAGAAACTATTGTTCTATTATTTTTTTATATACACATTTGATCGTGAACACATTCATATTCTGTGCCTTTATTTTATCGCATATGCTTTCTAAATAGGTTTAAATGTGGAAATCTACTCTCTCTCTGCTTTAATATTGAGATTTTTCAGGGAGCAGGGTCATCATATCGTTCGCGTTTTCACTGAACACATTCAGGTGCTCCGCTCTGTTAAAAATCTGCACTCCCATTGGAGATTTCAGGAGGAAAAACAGCCTTAACGCTCCTTAACGCTCTGACATCTGAAATACGGAACCAATCTAAGTAATAAAACCCCCATTTGCAGAATGAGGAGGAGAGTAGAACCCTTGATATATTGTCATTGCCGGTATAATGCTTTTTCCATTAAGATAACTTTCGGTGCCGACTCCCTGGATGAATGAAACCCTTATCGTGCTGACGGTGGAACGCCGATTGCTCCTGCTCCCATTAAAGTTACAGGAGATAGTCAACCCAGAAAAGCTAGCGGTGAGTTATGAAAGCAGTCTTTGGGGCATATCTGTTTTATATACACAGTTCCTACAACGTACGATTCAGCGGTGACATCCATCGGTGTGATGCAGGCGGGGGGGGGGGATGTTGCACACATACATGCTTCATAAACACTCCACTCTGTTAACTGCAGCGAGAGTTCCCTCCACAGTGTCTCTCTGTAGGGGAGCTACAGTATGGAGGTACATCAGCTTCACTGATGTGCACCCCACAGTTTCTCGGGGGCTTGTGTTTGTCTATTTTTCTAAGATATTCTTAGCAACTTCCTTGCGCACACACGCACACATATACGTGCACACACGCACACATGTACATGCACATACGCACGCACACTCACACACACATATGCACGCACACACGCGCACACACACACGCACGCTCACACGCACACACACATATGCGCGCACACAACCACACACACACACATATACGTGCACACACACACATATACGTGCACACACGCACACATGCACATACGCACGCACACACACATGTGCACGCACACACGCACACATGCGCACACACACATGCACACGCACGTTCACTCACACTCACACACACACATATGCATGCACACACGCGCACACACACACGCACACACACGCACACACACACACACACACACACACAAAAATCCACAAATAGTAACAATTTACACACCCTTACAAGAGCATACTGACAAAATGCTCACATACATTTTTAAGAATCATTATCCCAAAATCGGTATTTCCCTAAATGTGTATTTTTCTCTTTTACCTTCCGTTTCTAGTAAAATTTGCCTCTAATTGCGTGCAGAGGCTTTTAAACTTGGCTTAATAATTCAGAAGTCAGCCTCCCTCATACGGTACACAGAGGAGCCTGTAGGAGAGCCCATCAATTAATCATATGCACTTGAATCTTTAATTGAAAGGCAGTTTTGGTCTAAAAAACTGCTGCCTTTTTCATTCAGTACACACAAAGATACACATACATACATACATATATGTACATATAGATACGAAATTTCATATTACTTATGCATGCAGGATGGCCTACTATAATCTCTGATGGATTCCTCGCAGAGCACCTACAACACATGTATAAATGAAGAGTGAAGATTTTGGCCAACCAGGCGATGGGAACATGCCAGTCATCCTCAGCGTTTTCTGAAGCGCTCTCACTGAGAATCGCCAAAGCCGACAGAGCCTCTGCCACTCCGAGCCATTCTCTCCCGAAAACAGAGGAGCGAATATCGCTCCCCAAATTTAAAGCTCCTCATGTGTTCTGAGGACTGGGTTTCTAAGCTCTTGGAACGCGGGACTCAGGGCAAGAGTTGCAAAGACAGATGGAGGCAAACTAAAGAGGGACACAAAATCCATTACTTTGTAAGCGCGTGCATGCATGCATGTGCGCGCCGCTAGATATTTCCTGATGACGTTGGAAACATGACATCAGACAGCGTGGGTAAGTGGGTCGGATGGCACTGGGGGGTACCAGGCTGGGACGGGTGGCCAGGAGGTTGTAGGTTTGAGGTTCAGGTGGACTATTGGTGCTACACTTATATAAACATAAACGCATAAACTGGCTTCTCTTTGCTGTCCCCGTGTCGTATCCATGTCCTGACCTTAAAGGGACAGCGCGTGTATTTGAGTCATTTGCGGAGAGTTTCATCCATCCAAGCCGAGCCAAATCAGACAACCCATCGCGTGATTTTTGAGGAATTTGCTGGAAGTCGATTGACACGCCAGCACAGGAGGGAACAGATGCAAGATTATCCCCATCCCGACTCCCAGGGGGCGGAGCCTCACTCGGCATCGCCGCCCGGCTCGCTAATCCCCGCTTTCCTGGGAAGGAGGTTGAAAAAAAGCAACAGATTTGTGCCATTGTTTTGGCGTCTGATCCATTTTTGCGATGGAATTAATCCGCGCGACGCTTAAAACGGCCGTGCTGCAGAATCAGCCGTGTTGTGCTGCACAGCAGGGCGATGAAGTCCGCCGTTAGCATTACTGCTCCTCTAACGGCCCTGGCAATTCCCCACCATTTCCCCGGCCATCTTTAAAGGCCTCGAGGGAGCAGGTGATGCGCTGTCTGGGGCATTACACAGTACTTTCACTGCAAGCAGTTAGCACACAGCTGTGGCCATCTGGTCACCCAGCCTGCTGAAGTGAGCCTGAATGGCAAGTGTTCCAGAATGCTTGCACCGCCGGTCTAGAACTGTCGTTTAAGAAGAAGGGAAAAAATGCCGTATCTGCAAAGTCATGATGTAGCAGCAAGATGGTTTGTGGGGTGAGCTAACCCAAGAATCTTGTCCAGGCCTTAAAAAAATCACTTTCTAACCTTGTTATCTAATATTCAGATAACCATGTATCTAAACAAAAAAATATAAACAGAACGACCGAAGTAATGATGAAATTATTATGGTATCAAGTTCCTCTGGCTCTTTCTGAAAGCAAGCTGAAATTTGAATAAGCAGGCCCATAGTGTCCCTACTACAACTACACACAACACACAGTCACAGCTGAGTCTTGATGGCCTTCACTGGAAAATGTGTCTTGATTAAACGGCATATTGAAATAAAAGTAGAGATATCAAGGAAATACATAGGGTTATAGTGTCTTGCAGGACAATTAAATTTACAGCAAGGTCAGCCCAATCTACTGGAGGATGTACAATAATCCTGTGAGACATTTATGCACAGGGAACCAATCCAGCGAGTAGGTACCCGAGTGTGGGAACAGACTGAACGATGCAAGACTAAGCCCTACAAATCGTTGGGGAAATCATTCCGTTTTCTCTCCCGTGTGAGCTTTCTCTCTCATTCCACGAACCTATAAATATATGTATACCAGTGAATTAATGGACACATTTTAATTGGTAATTGTACACATGTAATTATGGGTGAATCAACAACAGACACATGCGAGGGAGAGAGAGAGAGAGAGAGAGAGAGAGAGAGCGGGGGTGGGGGGGGCACATCACAGGGAGAGTCTTCTGTTTTATTAATAGCATCTTTAATTACAGCTCCTGTGAATTAAACGTGTGGTTAAACCTCATGGTTCAGCAGGAATTGACCGCCTCCCCACCCCCGTTAGTCTCTTACAGATCTCATCGGCACCTGCTCTGGCAAACAGCACCCTCTTCCCCCAAACAGGGGCCTCTGGCGTGTTTCTGCACAGAGCCGAGGAAGCCGTCGTTTTCCACTCCCTCCTACTTAATTGGATGGAAATTGACCCACCCAGGCTTTCCAGTCGATTCCAATTCACCTGCACTGCCATCAGGCCGTAATCTCAATCCACAGACTCTCAGCTCCTCTCCCACCCCCCCACCCCACACCCCTGAGCTCAAACTGTCAATTACTGCTGAGATTCTCTCTGCCTGTGACCCATGCTGTGAACGTGTGAGAGTGGGAATGTCACTTGTGCTTGCCGTGTGATTCCACAGGAAACAGACAATCTTCCATCTGAAGTGGAGGGTCAGACCGGTCTCCCCTTCCTCATATTTCCATTATAATTAAATACTCTGCGGGATCCCGCGGGACACCTCCTACTCTCTCTGAGTGAGACCACGTGTGTGTGTGTGTGTGTGTGTGCGTGTGACAGAGAGAGCGATAGAGTGAGATGGAGGGAGGAACAGCTTTGGAAATACTGTACAGGAATTTCTTTCCGGAAGTTTCCATGACAACTGGGTCGAGGGCTTAACTAGCTGCGTTCACTTCTCTCAATGGATCCGTAGATTATATGCAAACATTTCAGCTCTTCCTGTGACACAGCTTATGCGTTTGTTTGTGTACGAGCGCTAGGGTGTGTGTGTGTGTGTGCGCCCGTGTGAACATCTCATTCTAACAACCCTCACCCTCAGCTGACTGCACTGGTTCACAGAGCTCCTGCCTCGTTTTCTCTCCCGCTTATGGTATGCCCGTTAGCACACAGATGGACAGATGGACAGACAAACTGAACTCCAGCAGGGTGGGACAGGAAAGGGCCCAATTAAAACACAAAACGAGCTGAAAACAGATCCCACTGCAAGGCTTGGCCACATCCCAGCAGTGGCCGCCAAACAGGCAGCAGCCAGCTAATTAACTTACGTTTAAGTCGGCCTCATCAGACGGCTGTGCCACGAACTGAGGCCGGAGCGCCGAGTCCCTGCAGCGTGTCTGCAGACTGAGCGTGCTCACTGCGGCAGGACTCTCCTCTACTGACCGGCCCGTAAGAGCGGACGCACCGCACGGACCCACCCCCCTTCCCCCACAGGCTCCGCCCACACGGACAGAGCCCTAAAGCACCACCCCCGCAGCACTCACACACACACACGTGCATGCACACACACACACACACACACACACACACATACATCGCACAGCATCTCCACTGCACTTTAGATGGTTCAATTCAAGAAGAGTTTCCTTCTGACGCAGGATCTGGGAAGGCCCTTTGAGAGGAGGCTTTCAAATGTCAGTGCACATTAATCTTAGGATCTACTTTTAATTTCCCCTTCCATCTACTGAGCCCTCCGCTCCCCCCCCCCCCCCCCCCCCGCTCCTCCACCTCCCTGGAGTTAGCCACCAGCCTCCCTCCTTACCAGAGGAGTGGCAGAAACTATCACTCTCTCCCATTAGCCAGAACACCTCCATCTCCCCCATCACACCCTAACCGGAGGCTTAGGCATGGCACACACACACACACAAGTGGCGCACACACACTCACACACAGCACTGTCTCTTTCACAAACACACACTTTCCCACATCGTCACACACTTTCCATACCGCACATTCTTTCAAAACATGCATGTTCTCCCTCTCACAAATAAATATTTACAGACACATTCTATGTCACATACATTCTCTTTTTCACAGACACACACACATATGCATGCAGGCAAACATACATACACACTCTCACCAATACACTCTCTTGCAGATGCAAAAAAACACATTCTTTTTCTCTTACCAACACACATACACAGGCAGGCAAGCATACACACTGTATACACGCGTGTGCACATGCGTGCGCACACACACACACACAC
>NC_050595.1:2277500-2310000 GCF_013368585.1 Megalops cyprinoides
AAAATAACCCTATCCTAAGGGAGCGATGGAGGTGTGGAGTAACCAGTGTGGCAATATCTGATTAAATTTGTCATTATCTTGGACCATTTTTTAGATTAATTCATTCCTCTTACATTCAAAGAGACGGGCATAATTACTGTTGACCTAATTAGCTAATTGGGTTATAGCAGGATATGTATATGTATATGTAGATCATCTGGGTATACCATATTGTGGTGTTAGTGGATCTAGAGGTTAGTGGCTTTTCTGGCCTTAGTGTTGGGTTGTTGCTTTAGACTTCATTTTGTCTAGAATAGGTGAAGCAGGCGGGAGACAGAGAGAGGGATATGGAGGATCTGCAGTGGTAAGGAGATGATACAGAAGACACACAGTACAGAAAGAAGTATAAATTATAATGGAAGGCTGGGCATTGTGAGAGGGGAACTAAGGACAAGATATAACGTGGAGTTTGCGTTGAACTCTGCGTGTGCTGTGTGCTGTCTGCTGCTGAACACTCCTAATATAGAGTGTGTGCCACGAGGTGCCTTAGGTCCTCTTCCTGTCTCAGCCTTAACACACAGCACAGGAGAGGCTGACGGGATGCCGGCTGGGATCCAGACAAACTCACCTTCTTAACTCTCCTCCTCTGCTGCTCTGTCTGGGGACAACAACCTGCAAAATCATTAAGAATATAAGAATGCAACAAACTGATTAATTTGTTGGCCAATTATTACCTAAGAGGAACAGAAACATTACCGAGTCAGGTGATAACATAATAGTAATTTCAATTTAAAACACAGGTTGGTGAATATTCCTTGAGATTAGTCCGTTTTGGAGAGGAATATCTTCTGAAGCGTTATCGTCCCTTGACCCACGCGCTTTCTCAACGAAGCGTGCAAGCGCAATTTCACTAGTGGTACAAGGGCACCGCCATGTGGATATGTTCGGGCATTACCACAGCTGTAATTCCACATACTCCATTGGAATCCGGATTCCGACATGACTACGTTAGAAACTTTGAACGTTGTTTTAAAAAAGACGACGTTACCCTGAAAACATAAAGTTTTTTTGGTAATTGGCAAGTGAAGGAAAGGAAGAGCCGACTAGTCAAGAGAGGGCGGAAAGTGGCCTCACTACTGTATCAACTTCAATATCCAGGTTACAAACAAACGCTTGTTTGAGAAACCAGTGAAACATTAAACATAATACTAAATAACTGATATATTTGTGTGAAATCCACAAAAACGAAGAATTACTGACGTGTTGAGCCGACCTCCACCAATGTTCAGGACGCCGCTGGGTTACCACGCAGGACCGCTGCGTTTGCACCTCCGGCGACCTGCCGGCGTCTGCGGCACTGCGGTCACGCGGACCGCTGCACGCTCGCGCTTCCCGCCGCAACCAATATCGAGCTGATTTTAAAGTTCTCACAATAATAGGTTTTTAGATGCGGTCTTAATGCAGGTGTGCCCATCACAAGTAAGCCACATGCATTTAAGTACTGCACGTTTTACTAGCTGTGGCTCATTTTGTAATATTTTATCATCAACACTGCGGGTGGCCGCTTATTATTTCAACATCCTAACTGCCACCACTGGCTGACATTGCAGCTGCATACCTGTGGGCTTGTTACATGGAGTCTTTGCTTGGTGGCGCTGTGGGAAACGGGCGTCCTCTAAACCTATGCCCGCCCTCCGTGTGCGCGCTTGCGTTTCCTCGGCAATGCTGCTGATGATGTTAGCCTGATCATTTCACCCTGTCATTTCAGACCGTGCTCCTGACCTGAGTAGCTAACCACCATGGCCCTGCTGAAATCCAGTAAGATCCTTTCCAGTGGCAGTTTTCCCCCATCTCTGGGGGTGCTCTCCACTCGAGCCAGGTAGGTTAATCTTCGCTGAAGGTTTTGCGATTAAACATATCCGGCCGGTTGACGATCGTGCTGCAGAACAAAACCGCAAATCCTCCAAGATACCACAGATTACCCGCCTGTTGCTAGCTCCGTGCAATTTACAGTTCAGCAGCTATTTGGGGGTAGCTAGCTTGCTACCTAATTAGCTTTAATGCAATTGTAAAGCTAAAAATTGTCCTTTTAAACGTTCCACTATTAACTGTATGATTTCATGGGTTTATCCCTAACTATCTTTGCAGTGACGTCCTGTCAGGGTTTTTTCATTGTCTCAGGAAAGCTTACTGTTATTTCCACAGAGCTAGCTCTGTGCCCTTGTGTGTTTTTGCTGTCCGGGTAATGCTGTACATGGCGCAACGATACTCAGGGCCCGGTGACTCATCTCAAGGTTGTAAGAAGCAGGCTAGCTAGCTACCGTGGAAGGTGGCAACGAAATGACTTAATCTAGCTAGTTTAGCATTTCTGGGGTCTGCTATAACAATTTTAAACAATGCATCGGTATGTTAGCTAGCTAGCAATTAGGCTAACATTTCAAATTGTAGTTTTAAACAGTATAAGTAGAGAAAAAAACTCTTATCCGCATGTTTTGCTCTAGCAACCTGCAAGGTACCGAGGCAGTGCTTTCTACATCCAGGTACCGGTGCTAGCTAGGTCACTTCTCCCTGCATTGAATGCACGGTTCAATAACTTCAGTTTAAGAGGTGCACTTTATTTGTTGTTTGCGCAGCTGGCTAATTAGTGGGGGGTCATCCAGGGCTTTTTTTCCCGGTAGACGCGACTGCCTACGTGCAATTATGGTGGAATTTAGAAGTTTGATCATCTTGGGGAGCCGTAGGCTTGGCGCCCTCCCGCGTTGTGATTGGCTAGACGGCGCAGCCCACTGGACGCTGATTGGGTGAATTGTTCTGCGGCGTTTGCATACACGGAACGATGGCAATCCGTGTCCTTTTGCTTTCTTCTTGGAGGGCAAACTGAAATACCGCTATTATTTTCAGCACACGCCCGTGGAAACACACTGCACGAACTATGTATCTGAATTCTCACTCCGTTGTAGGGTAGATTTCAAACTTTTTGCACGTAGATATACCGTGATAAATAACGGTATGGGAATCTTAAGGCCTTGATAGGTAGCTGCTAATAACGTATAGCTAACTACTAGGGGGTTGCAGCAATCGAACAATTTAGGGACCTCCCCTTTAATGAGAGCGGCATGTCAGTGCCGTGATCAACTCTGATCCAGGATAAAGCCACGTGTTTGCGCCATGAACGCAGCGTCAGCACGGGTGCGTCGCTGAGATTACGCACGTTTTTTGGCATTTCACTGGTTTGGTCCTTTAGTTTCCTGATTGATCCCCGCACTATGAAAATAGTCTTAAATCTGACACATTTTTGAGTTACGCGTTCTTATAAATTGTACATGCTTGCCCCGTGAGTGCTGTACGAAAAGGGTGGGCGATCAATACCATCCTCATGATTTCCTGTGGTCAAGCAGCAAAACTACAGTGCAGATGAATGCGTGAACTGGTACCATATCAGTCTGACTTTGTCCATGTTCTCTGTGTGTACCACAGCTGACCCCTTGGTGTTATCAGTTCAGTCTGTGCTGTTAGTTAGATCACATCCTTTAATGCTGAAAGGAAAGAAAGGTGTATATGACCTGTCAGTATACACACCTTGTCCATGAGCCATTAACAGAGAAAGTAATTGAGGACCTGTGAACACCACACCGCTAGTACTTACCCTACAGTAAACTGGTATAAACGGTTGGACTATCTAGCTGACCTTTAACTGTGAGATAGATATGATAAGCCCTGTTTTGTGGAACTCCCGTAGGTATCAGTGTGTAAAGCTGCGTAGAACTGCTGGTACCAGTGTAGAAGCAGCAGTTTTACAATTGTCAGTGTCTCTAGTGGTGTAACTGCAGAGCTTCTAAGTTGCTGGCAGAAGGTCTGTAAACTACCTTGAGCTCGTTTTGAAATGAGTTGGCGGTTTCTCTGACTGTTGGCGTGGTTTTCCCCCCCCCCCCCCCCATGTGTCTCGCCGTGCAGAATTTCCTTCCCAGCATGCTTTGCTGCTGTTTCCCCCGCTTCCTGTGCAACTAGTCCTTCAGTTTCCTTTTTTTTTACCTCTAATTATGTAATCAGATGGTACCCCGGCTCAAAAACTAAGCACCAGCGAAGTCTCCCCACAGTGCCCTTTAGAATAGGTCATTCCCCCTAGGGCTATTTTTAGTGAAGGACCAGACAGCTTAAAAATGTAACAGGAGAAGACTACAGGAAAACAGCTCTGAGTGTCACTGTCATGGCACTGAGCCTGGCTTTATTCAAAAAAACCCATTGGTCTTGTTTTAGCCTTGAAAAGCAAGTAACTGAATTGTGAGGTAGAAAAAGTGAATTTGCAAGCCTACCACCGCAGCAGCACAGCCAGGAACCAGTAACAACCTGTGTCTAGGCTTGTGTTGGCTTTCCCTCGTGTTTACTCAGTATTGTTGGCCAAAGCCTGTAATTACTGTTCTCCCACAAGTTTCAAGCACTTATGCAATCATGTGGTTATAGTAAACACCTTTTACAAAACCTTTTCTTTGTTTTGATATATTGTTTTCTTTGAAAAAGTCTATCATGTACTTTCCTTACAGCAATGATGGTCTCATTGGTCGCTTGCTTTTTGATCATTTTATTTCAGTACACAGCCATAGTAGATGTAGGTTACTATCCCAGTTACCTGTAGGCGGGACCTAACACTACTGTTTTAGGCCTCTTGGGACACAGGCATTTCTGAGTGTGTTTTCTCAGATCGGAGCTTTCTGTGAGTGAGATGGCTTATTGTATTCACGTGTCGTGACACACACATGCACACACGCACACACACACGGCTCCTGAATCAGCGCTGGTATGAAAGGGGGTGATCACATGACTGCCTAAGCTGACCTCGTCACAGCAGCTAAGATGTCGGGAAGGCCGAAGCCCTGGCAGGCGATCAGGCTAATCTGTGAGGGAGAAGTCTAAAGGTCGAGGGTCGTTGCCTCTGCTTCAGATTCTGCACTGCTGTTGGGGGCTTTGATTGGTAGTGTTCGTTTCCAGTGCCCTCAAAATGTGAGGGACCCTTTCTGCTGAATCAAGGGCAGCAGGCTGTTAGTGTGTTTTGGGCCGTGGACTCTGAACCCTGGGGCTGTAGGTTGAGACTCTAACTGGAGCATTGCCACTTCACCCCTGACCTGAGCAGCATGCTTTACCCCAGCTGACTCCAGATGGGGAAACAGCTTGCGCAATTTATATCAGGGGCCAAATTCGTTTGCCCTGTGAGCTCCCACAGATATGGGCCTTCGCTGTGGACATGTGTGATGTAACAGTGGTACAGCGCGACCAGAGTGAGCCCAAGTGCGGTAATTCCATCCGGCCCGCATCTTTCTGAGTTTATGCCGTGGTTTATGACCTCTGCCCTACTGGCCCTCAGCCCCCGTGCCTGCGTGTTGCTATATCCTGGCTATTCATGGGTCCATCCTCTCTTGTTTCAGCTCATGGTGGACCGAGGTGCAGATGGGGCCTCCCGACCCCATCCTGGGGGTCACCGAGGCCTTCAAGCGGGACACCAACCCCAAGAAGATGAACCTGGGTGTGGGGGCGTACCGTGACGACCAGGGCAAACCCTATGTCCTCAGCTGTGTTCGCAAGGTGCTTTAATAAGGAGCTGCTGATACTTGAATTTGTTGCATGATGATTGAAAAAATAAATGAATAAAACTTCATTAAATACAGAGAGATTTAGCACTTAGCTCAGTATCTTGCTAACCTCTTGTAATACTTCTGGGTAGCTACTCTTAGCATTGTGATGCACTTATTTGGAAGTCACTCTGGGTAAGAGCGTCTGCTAAATGATGTAACATAATGTAATGTAATGATTGGTGGCATAGGAGTTCATTTCAAGCACCAGTTATGTGTCACATGGTCAGATCTTGACTTGGATCACACCATGTGTGTTAGGTTTGGTAGCTCTCAAATACAGAACAGATTATGTAAAGCATGCTACTGGATCCTACTGATCCTTCCATTGTAGAGCCAAATCTCAGTGCATATGTAAGTAGGTCTAATGCAAACCAGCTTTACAGCTCCCTTACTGAATTTGATTACTGAATTAAGATTACTGCAGATATCCCGTGTCATTGTCCTCTGCACTTCCCTGTGAGGAGGTTCTGGTTAGTAATTAGGAGGTTGTGGTGCTGCCTGCATTCCTGTGTTAGCTTATCTGGTCATTACATAGTCTATTTGTGGTCTTACTGTGTTCCTGTTACCAGGCTGAAGCCCAGATTGCTGCCAAGAAGCTGGACAAGGAGTACCTGCCCATCGGGGGTCTGGGGGAATTCGCCAAGGCCTGTGCAGAGCTGGCACTGGGTCCTGATAACGAGGTCCTCAAGAGTGGCAGGGTGAGTGTTCACAGTGTCCATCTATGTGCCTGTCTAAAAATGATCGACACATAGGATGAGTAATCTTCCTCCAGTGGCGGAGTGAAATGTTGTTGCAAGCAGAGGAAATTAAGGACACAAGCGTTTGAGCAGTTGTGGCCTTTTGGCACCACAAAGTGCGTTTTGGGGAAATGGTGTCTTAGCAGAGTGCGGTGTGTGTTAAATTTTGGTCTCTTCACCCTTCGTCTTCCTTGCAGAGCATCACTGTCCAGACCATTTCAGGCACCGGGTCTCTGAGAATTGGGGCCAATTTCCTGGTATGTCCGCCCTTCTATACCAGCCATTTTTTTCTCCCAAAGTCTAGAGCAGTTGCACACAGAGTCTGAGGTCTGAATGTCGCTCACTGATATCCTCATTTCCCTCTCTCCCCCAAAGTCCCGATTCCACACCGTGGCGCGGGACGTGTACCTGCCCAAGCCCTCCTGGGGTAACCACACCCCCATCTTCAGGGATGCAGGAATGCAGCTGAAGGCCTACAGCTACTATGACCCAAAGACCTGTGGGTTCGACTTCCAGGGGGCCTTGGATGACATCTCGGTGAGGCTGGGATGGGGCTCGGCTGAGTTAAATGAATCAGGGTGGACTACACGGTTCCTCAGGCCTAAAATGCATGTGTAAAGTATTAAGTTCTATGGCAAAGTAAGGACCATATACAGAAGTGATGGGACATTGAGGCTTCATCAGCCCTAAAATGGGTGGAGCTAGCAGGCTATCAAAGACTGATTCAAACCAATGAAATTTCTGCATGATAATGACTTTGTCTCAAAGGAGTCAGTGATTGACCGCAGTGTAGCTCCACCCATCATGAGGTACATCACATTTAACTCTCTCGCTACAGTTGAACAGCAGAGTAGAATTGTGGTTTGAGAACACCATGCTGCGTCTGAGGGTTGTGATGTTCATATGTCAAAATGGACAGTTGTTTTGCCCTTGAGTGAAACCTTATTGCCGTGGCATGTCTAGAAAAATCCATTTGTATTAATGCCAATCAGTCTCTGCAAATCAGAGACTTTTAACGTATACTCTTATTGGGGTTCCTGTCAGACACCTTTTTATATTAACTGACCATGGGACCATGGAGGCATGGGTTTCTTGAGCGTTTGTTTACATCCATAATTGAATCTTTTTTTTTTATTTTTAATTTCATAATAGAAAATCCCAGACAAGAGCGTTCTCATGCTCCACGCCTGCGCCCACAACCCCACCGGGGTGGACCCCCGGCCAGAGCAGTGGAAGGAGATCGCCGCCCTGGCGAAGGTGAGGTGCTACTGCAGGCGGGAGGTTTCCGCAGAGCCTGCGGTCAGGTCTGTTAATAATAACGATAATGACAATAATAATAAATAAATAAATAAATGTACATATATAATTGGAGACTTGAGGTACCTGTCTATGCTGGTGTTGAGGATATGTTTCCAAACCTGCGTGACTGGACTTAATGGAGTGATTACTCTGCTTTTGTGCAGTAAGACTCTCACTGTCTCTAAGGTGATGTGTTCCATATGTGGTTTAGGATCTTCAGGAACATCCTTCATATTTTATGTTTTAAGCATGAAATCATTTCACTTGCGAAATGGACACATGAAGAGGCTTTATTCTGGCACAGAGCCAGAGGACATCCTGTTCTTCCTCTCACCTCAGCCTGTATTCATTCTCTTTTTCCAGAAAAAGAACCTGCTTGTGTTCTTTGACATGGCCTACCAGGGCTTCGCCAGCGGGGACATCGACCGCGATGCCTGGGCCGTGCGCTACTTCATCGAGCAGGGGCACAACATCCTGCTGTCCCAGTCCTTCGCCAAGAACATGGGCCTGTACGGTGAGTGCAGCACTCCGTGGGGGGGGCCATGAGAGTGAGACGGCGGCCATGTTGGGAGGAGCCGCTGCATTCAAGCTCAGATGTGATTCGGAATGCTCTGTGAAAGCCACCAATGGGAGAACGAGGCTTTGTGAATCTGTGAAATGAATGGACCAATCAGGTGGCTGATGTGAAACAAGAAAAAGGCAGCCGTTTTAAACTGATTTCTGAGCAGTGTGCTGAAATACAAACACTTCAGTCAACGTGTGGTGTATCCAGCGTGTACAGAACAGAGTAGTAATGAAAGTAAGATTTTATAGAGTATTAAAATGAAGCCCGACTAAACCAGTCAAAGTGGTCGCATAAGTAATGGAATTCAAAAATTGCTCAGTAATGGCTGTTTTATTGTACTAACGGTAATAACATAATTACCGAGGGCTATGATTTCCATCTCAAGCAGGATATTTGACACCCTCAGGCACTCATTTTGCAGGCTGTAATTGCTGCTTGAGTAGGGTGTAAGCCCCTCAGTGCTGACGAGCGAGCGTGTTGTAGCTGCAGGGGGTGGGATGGGACCGGGGGCGAGGCGTGTCTCACCTGTCCCGGCATTCCCGCGCAGGTGAGCGTGTGGGCGGGTTCACGGTGGTGTGTAAGGATGCGGAGGAGGCCAAGCGGGTGGAGTCACAGCTGAAGATCCTGATCCGCCCCATCTACTCCAACCCCCCCATGAACGGGGCGCGTATTGCCTCTGCCATCCTCAACAGTGCTGACCTGCGCAAGGAGTGGTGAGTCCCGCCCCTTGCGGTGTGCGCGCTGGCCGCAGCTCCCCCCCCCCCCCCCCCGATACGGCCCCGCACGCTGCCATGCGGCTGTCTGCAGTCCCCGAAACCATCTCCTGCAGAGGCTGCTGGGAAAATAACCACTACATTACATTGTTTTTATTTAGCAGATGCTCTCATCCAGAGCAACTTATACAGGTTAGAATTCTTACATACTACCCATTTATACAGCTGGATATTTACTGAGGCAGTTCTGGGTTAGGTACCTTGCCCACGGGTACAGCAGCAGTGCCCCTGTCAGGAATCGAACCGGCAACCTTTCAGTTACAAGCCCTGTGCCTTTCCACTATGCTACACTGCCACATCATCTGCAGTCAAATGAATTTCTTTATAACATTTGTGCCCTTAAAATGTGAATATAGCAAAAAACCTCATAAAATGTCACAGTGCACTCAGTATGTGTCAGAAGGGGTGTATACAACAGGGCGTGTGTTGTGTGTTATGCGTGTTAGGTGATCCAGTATGCACAGGTGTAGTTAGTGCACATATGTGTGTTTGTGAGTCTTATCTGTGTTGCTTGGGTGCTGTGTGTGTCCCACCCCTTTGGTAAGCACCTCCCCTTTCCGCCCCACCCAGGTTGGAGGAGGTGCACGGAATGGCCAACCGCATCATCAAGATGAGAGAGCAGCTGGTGGCCAATCTGAAGAAGGAGGGCTCCACCCACAACTGGCAGCACGTCACCGACCAGATTGGCATGTTCTGCTTCACCGGCCTCAAGCCAGAACAGGTAGGGCGGCGTGTCGGCATCGCATCGGGGGCATCAGCTCTCCGCCTCTGCGGCTTACTCTGGTACATTACACCACATTACATGCATTTAGCAGACAATCATCCAGAGCAACTTCCAGCACAATAGAATATAAGTGTTTCCATTCAAGTTAAAAGTCAGAAGTGGATTTTGTTCTTACACTGACGTCTGGACATCTGTGCGTCTTGTGTGTGTGTGCTGTGTGTGCGTCTTGTGTGTGCGTGCTGTAACACAGGTGGAGCGCCTGACGAAGGAGTTCTCAGTCTACATGACGAAAGATGGCCGCATCTCCGTGGCGGGGGTCACCTCGGGTAACGTGGGCTACCTGGCGCACGCGATCCATGAGGTGACCAAGTAAAAAGCGGGCGACGGTGGAGCCCTTCAGCCGCCCGAAACATCGAGGGTGGGGGAGGGGGGGCCGTGACGTCAAGCACGTCTCAATACAAAAAAATGCAGCCTTCACAAAATTATTATTATTGCTACTTTTCTGTGTCCTACCCCCACCCCTCCATAAGGAAGAAGCCCAAGTTTTAGGAAGATGCATTGGTGCTTGAGATTATACTGTATTAATTGGCGACTCGAGTTTACTTTGTTGCCCCCTTGTGGTCAGGATGTTCAGTCCTTTCTGAAGGCCTGCACAGTATTCCTGCACTCCCACCTGAAAGGTCAAAGGTCATCAATCAAGGACCGCAGTGTCTGCAGGGTTTGTCGTGCTACTCCAAGCACTTGAACACTGATTCAGTCAGTGGTCTCAACTGAGCAGATTTGATCCCTCCCCCTTCCTGGGTTTAAGGAGAACTGGAAACCCTGGATGGAGGCACTTGGGTCCTGGAGTGAGTAGATCTGTTGCAGACACTGCTTGAGTCCCTCTGATTCGCACAGAAAAAAAAAAAAAAACTTACCGGCACAAGCTTACAGTTCACCAGGTTTCCTAAACTGCAGGAAAGGATTTATATGAAGGCTTAAAGTTTGTAAAGGTATTTTGGTCCTCCCAACCCTTAAGAATGACCTGCTTAACTTTCCAGGTGGGAGTTTTTCCTGTGCACAAATCACTGTTTGATTTCTCTTCCAAAAAAAAGCCTTGGTTTTAACAAGGAAATTTTGCTTGACTTGACCATGTGGTTATGGGGACGTTTGGTATTTTAATATGATCCATAAATTAATATAAACTGTACTGGGCTTTTGCCCCTCTCTCTGAGTATTTTCATTGTTGAGTCTGTAGAATAGGATATATATTTGCAGTTTTAAGCGTCCCAATTTAAAAAAGGTGGAAAAAAAAAAGGTAGAGCATCTCCTTGCAGTAGGAGCTGAACCACAGCACTTGCAGAGGTGATGGAGCTGCTTCTCTCATGCACTGGTAAGAGGGGAGTGGCCACAGTGTGAGCTCGGGATATTGGGTGGCATCTTAAACATTTAAGTCGGTCAAGAATTGACAGCTCCTCTAACATTTGCACTTCTGAGTCATAACCTTGCGAAGCACTTAAAGTAAAAGGGTTTCGGTTAACTGTGGGAATGTGGAATAGGATTAAACTGTTATCAGCTCCACGGTTTCTAAACTGAGGTTGCTGGGGTGATGTATAGAAGTGGTCTGCCTAAGCCTCTGGTGTTAACTCTTAATAGTGTTGCTCAGCTCTCTGTTAAACTTCACGCTCTAGTCTTAGAGGATTTTTCATTTCTGTTCTTCTGCATTTAGGAGGGAGCAGGCAGTTTTTATACTTTATATCAATCATTGTTTGAGTATGAGGTGTATCCCAGGTTTGACCAATCGGATCTGAGCTCTGCCCTCTCCACACTGCCATCCCCCTAACCACCTGGTTATCAGACCGACTTTATAAGATGGAGGCTGATTTAAAACGTGTGAATTGTAACTCTCCAAACTTTCTGTGTGCTGGGCTCTTGTTGGTGTGTCATTATTTGAGTTTCTCCTGACTTCACAGGGTCCAGAACATCCCATGTTCAGTCATGTCTTCATAGGTACTGGGCCCTCACAGAGTATCTGCTAATCCTCAAGGTCAGGCTAGAGTCGAGGCTTCTCATTTCAGCACTGAATGTACAAAAACAGTCTGTTCTGTAACTTGGCGGCACCCAAACTGTTAACACTTTCAACATCCATTCTGAATTAAAGTGAGCTCTAAGGTCTGTCTGTGTTGGTTTGTTGGTTGGGTTGTTGTGGTTTTTGTTTTAGTTCTTTCAGAGATGGACTTTGTGTTAGGGTGTAGAAAATGTTTTATTCATTTTGTTCCGCTTTTTTCCACAAGCACATTTTTCAAGTACATCAAAGCATTTCCATTACATCAGTGTTTGTTTTGGGGTGAATTTTGAGATGATTTTTCCCCTGATAAAACCCTCCCTTTCAATTCGCTTCACAGTGAATGTAAATGATCAAGTGGCAGCATTACGGGAGGCGGCCATCACTGTTCTTTCAAGGAAATGGAATTCAGGGAAAACATTTGGTTGGACAGCCGCATTCATAAATTGGCACTGAAAAGGCTATGTACATGGTCTGTACTCAGTGATTCCAACTGAATACTTTCCCTGGGCTTTACATGCTAGAAAACTGATGTCAAACTGCTAATATACATGAATGTTTCATAACTGTACAATAAAATTATTTTGGAGAATGGCCTTAGATGGCCAAGTGGAAGGCAGCACTGAAGGTTATAAAGGTGTGTATGTACCCGTTCTAAAATACAATGGATATTTGTGAAAAACATTCATCCCTGTGTCTGCTGCAGACACCCCTAAACTGAAGGTAAGTGTGTAATATCAAACAGCCAGAGTTCAGACAGACGGCATTCTCTTTGGTTATAGAGCTTATGGAATAACAATGGAAAGTTTAAAAAGCGCTGAATTCGTCATAGAAAATCCGGTTTGTTATGATTATGATGTAATAAAAACCATACAGACAAATTACATGTGTTAAAAAATTTCAAAATCCACAGTCTCAGTGCACCTCCCTAACATCCTAACATTGCATTGCTCTTGCTACTTGACAGGACCATCGCCATAGTTACAGAGGCAGTTTCAGCACTGAAGTTCAAAGGAAAAACTATGAACTTTGAGTGTCAGCAGGGAGCCCAAAAGAGCTACTGCTTCATAACTACATCTAAAGCAAGGCCTCATTCGTTCCTGTTTTAGACTGCAACTGACTACATGCAAGTGCATCTGAAGGGGAAAAGGCCGTCCGCCGGCCTCTCCATCCCCTCCTCCTCCGATGGTTTAGGAGACAGTGCCGCAGGTTTGGCTGTGGTCCGTTAGAAGAGGTGGCAGAAGGTCAGCTGTGATTTGGAAACAGCCAGTGCAGGATAGACAGGCTGGGTGAACAGCTTCTGGAAGCTGTGCAGCAGGGTGAGAGCGCCCCCTTCAGCCACGCTGTAGAAGGACACGCAGCCCTCCTCCATATCCAGGAAGACCCCCACCCTCTGGGGGGTGCTCTCGCTCACAGGCGTGGACTCCTTGTTGTGCAGGGCCTCCAGCTTCCCCCGCTCCCCGAACAGGCACCAGGAGTGCACATTGAACCCGATGCGGCAGGCGTCCTTCGCCCCCTTCCGGGCGATGAGGCCCTCACAGATGGCCACCTTCCAGCGCCCCTCGCCCGTCACCTCCACCTCCCAGTAGCTGCGGCCCCCCTCCCTGGGCGTGGCGGCGAGGACCTGGGGGAAGGTGCTGAAGCGGGCCACCTGCTCGGGGTACGGCTGGGCCTCCTCGCTGTACGTCACCCTCCGGTTCTCCTCGGACAGGACCAGCTTGGGGTGCGCGGTGTCGGGGTTCAGAGAGGGGGTTATCCCGTCTGTAAATACGACAAAACACGTTTGATTATGAGGGGACTGATCAACTACCAAACAGAGGTGAAATAAGTCGTGAAAAATCCAGTTTCGTTCAAGTCATATTGATGAAGGACAGGCTAAGAACCCTGCATAAAAAAATACAAATAATTATCACTATTTGATCTTGAGAGGCATTGAATATTCAAATGAATGAAAATGCACACCATTAATACATACACAATGTGTGCATAAGACCTCTTCTTTGAGCGGAGTCCTGTTAACTAGACTGTGAAGTTGGTGGAAGTTTGCATCCATGGTAGTTTGAGGTCATTAAAGCAAAGCAGAAGAGAGACGTGGGTGTTCTATAATTATCAGTGATGAGTGTTGTGCTCTAGAACCCTAAACTGAATACTGCACAGCTGGAGTTCCACAGCTGGTTTCTGGGGGGCTTTTTAAAGTGGTGCACCACTTTCAGCTATGGGAAACACAAGGCCCCGTCCAAAGAGCGGGGTGCATTTCAGCGGGCAGGGGCGGGGTGCTGGCGTGTGCGTGACTCACAGAGCAGACGCAGCCTGTCCCTGTCTGGGACTCCCAGGAAGACCGTGCTCAGCCTCCTCTCCGCCCAATCGTTCAGCTGAGCCAATCGCGCGTGGTCTACTTCCAGCGGGGGCTCCAACCCCTCAACCGGATTGGACATCTCAATCACACTAGGGGAGGGAAGCATGAAAACATAATTAGCCTTCACATTTGCTTCACACACACACACTGTACACTGAAATTCATCTGCAAATCTGAAAAAAACTCCAGAGGTCTCTCACCTTTTGGATATCTTGTTGTACTCCTGTCAGAGAAACAGAGCATGAATGATTGCAAAATAAATTTAATTTAAAGCATCTCCCTCTACATCAAAAAGGAGGTCACCCTGGGTCTACAAATATGTCTACAATGACAAATATGGTACACAACACAAAAGCTGGAACTGTCCTTATTGTAATATTAAAGCCCATTAGGGGGCATTATTGTGCAGCAGAGTCGTGCTCTCAGTACCGTGATGAAGGCCTGCTCTTTGACTCGCTTGGCGTCGGACAGCTCCACCATAATGTCCAGGCTCTTCTGGAAGGATCCCAGGGCGTCCTGCAGCAGGTCCAGCTGAGTCTGCGTGGCCCCCAGGACCCGGCGCTCCTCTCTGGCCACACACTGAAGGGCCTGCTGCTCCTCCCTCTCCAGGGCCTCCCGCATGGCCTGGTACTGCTGCTGCAGGCCGGCCCGCGCCTCGTCCAGGGAGGCCTGGAGGGAGGGGCACCCACAACACCATCAGCAACACCTCCGTCATGATCAGCAGCATCAGTATTACACATCCACATTATCAACAGCATCATCAATAACAGCATCATGATCAACATTCAACATCCACATTATCAGCATGATCATCAATATTACACATCCATATCATCATCATTATCACCAATATTAACATAATCATCATTCCATATCCACATCATTTTCATCATCAGCACTACACATCACCCCCTTTAATCAGCTGCAGCATTTAACATCCACATCATCATTAACACTGTAATCAATATTCAACATCCACATTATCATTTTTATCAACATCATCATCATCAACATTACACATTCATGTCATCCCCTATTATAATAATCATCTTCATTATAGTCATAAAGATCTTACACCCATTGCTGAGTCTGACACCATCTGTGGGGCTGGGAGGGGGAGTGAGGGATCTTTTGAATCTGCTGTCAATATGGACATGTGACTGCCAGGGAGAAACAGGTACTGAGAATATGGAATAAACTTCTACCCACCTGAACACTCAGCTTCTTCTCCTGGAGGCTTCCCATGGTGCTCTGAATAGCCTGCTCGTTGTCTTGCATCTTTTTCAAGTCGTCCTTCAGCTTCCGCTAAAAGGCCATAAATGTACCATAAATACAATTAATGGCACAATTTTTTTTAAGTTTTGAAAAGGATTAAGTGACTAGACCAGAAGTAGGAGAGGAAGGTTTCAGAAAGTTGGAGGAGCTGTTGTGTGCCACCAACAAATCACAGATGAGAACTGATCATTCTGTTTTGCTGTGGAGAGCATTGTCAGTGATTGACAGCACATTGGAGCTCCACCCATTAAGAGGCTCCTGCAGACTCTTCCCACGGCTGGAAGAAACTGCAGATGAGACCAGAATGAGCTGCTAGAAGAGAGAGAGCGGTACCTTGAGATGGAGGCACGCCTGCGCATATCTGCGCAGGAGGACGGAAGGACAGGCACTAGCACACTGACAGCTTGCACAGAGACAGAGGTGCAGCAGCAGACGGTGGAGGATCTGCTGCAGGAGAGGAGAGAAGGAGAAGCAGGCCCTCGACAGCTCTGGCAAAGAGAGGCAGGAAACTCAGTTTCCCATCATGCCCTGCCACCGCTGCCCCCGAACGTGGCGGGAACACTGCGACGAGGCTGCGCCTCACCCTCAGCTCTATCTCGGCCTCGGCGACGCCGACGCAGTCATGATTGCGGTGGGCGCCGATCACAGTGCAGACCGTGCAGGCACACGTGCTGCAGTCCCGGCAGTAGATCTTGTTCATCTCCTGGTGCTCCTGACACCGCCACAGGGAGATGTCCGCCGTGGGCGGCACCAGCAGGTGGCCCTGGAACACAGGTGACTCCACGTGGGCCCGCACGTGCTCAGAGCACATGGACGCCCCGCACACCAGGCAGGTCTTTACCGCCACCTGCTGGCGGGGGGAGGGACAGTAATGGCAGCGCACTGAGGTACTGGCACGGGTCGGGGACGAGCCAGAGGCGGAGGGAGAGGAGGGGGTCCGCTCCCTCTCCCTGTGCTGGTGAGGGGGAGAGGAGGGGGCAGCTCTCTTTCCCAGGGGTTGAGTGGGTGAACCAGACGTGGAGGGCCAGTCTCCATTCGCCATGCCTAATAATACAAATCAAATATGAACACAAGTGAAACCAGAGTGGCACTTGGCCACGCACACACTTCCACCAGCTTTCACACTGTTTACAGACAGCATGGACCAGCTTTGACATACATGACGGTCAAATTTTCCTGAACAAAATTAGTGCAAAGCTACCACATACATTTGTAATGTGGAACTTTTGAACAGGTAAATCTTCAAAACATAAATCACTTTTGGCATATGGCTGATCTATGTAGTTCTTATTTGCCATTTTGCATTCTTTAATGCAGTAATCACAGATTTTGCGTCATAACAGCTCGGAGTGTGGCCTGATACATTTTTAGCTTTCGGTTTGTTGACAACTTACGTTTTCAAAATATACACAATAAAATCACATATCAAAAATATAAGTTTTAATATTTTACATATACAATCTTTAAATGTGTTAAAATTCTAGCACAATCACTGGTTTTAAAGATACTGCCCAAATTATTAGAGGGTGTGGGCTTATCAATTTACCAAACAGAATACGCCTGCCAAAGCAATGTATGATTTCTCTTCTTTGATCCCTTGAGAGCTGCTGTTGCAATCCTATATCACCTAGCTGCAGCGGAGAGTAATCTCTCCCCTTCTTTCCTCTAACCCAGCTCCAGCAGCAGAGCATCCGTCTCCTTGTGCCCTACCTTGAGGGGACGAGCGTCTGCGTCCTTGCGCTCCGTGCTCCGCAGACGTGGACGGCCCGTCTGCGTGTCTCCCGAAAGCGGGCAGCTTCCTGTACTCCTCTCGGCACTCGGGACAGTAGTAGGGCCCCGTGGGGGAGCTGCTCCATACTTCCTGGATGCAGGCCAGGCAGAAGCAGTGGCCGCACCGGAGGGCGGTGGGATCCGCGCACTCCTGATGGCACAGGGGGCATGTTGGGGGAACGCCGACAGGGGTATCCAGCGACGCTCCCATACTGGTCATGTTGTGACGCGAAATTTGATAGGAATAAAAAAAAAACTGGCAGGGAAACAGAGGCGGAGCCAAAAATTTGAAACCAGACCCCACCCTCCCTCCGCTGTACTCTTAAAGGGACAGTAAAGAAAATACGGTGCTGGGAGACCTGAACAAGGGAGTCGAGGAGAGAGCGAAGCGAAATTTATTTACAAGTGGTTAATGAGCAAGATTTTTTTTTTTTTACAAATCCACCAGGAGTGGAATATGACTCCACAACACCAAAACAACAAGAAAGGAATAAACACTAGAAAAATATATTTTCTTGTTTATAAACTCAGTAAAGTAAGAGCTAACGCCCTGTACTCCTTTACAGTACAAATAATGCATCTTTTGCCCATCTTTTCTCAACCGATGTTTATGCCAACTTCTGCGTTGAGAAAGAGAGACAGACAAAGGGAGTGAGAGATGGGTGTTTAAAGACAGTGATAAAAGATTACCTAATCTTACTTTGAAGTTTGTTGCCTATCTCAACACAACACAATTTGTTTGCTGAGTTGTGTCTGACGTTATCATGTCCATCACACAGTAACACCGCTTGAATTGTACATTTGCATTCTATATTCACATACGTACGCGAATATAATCCATTATCTGTTCGTGTGAATTTATTCATGACTTTAATTTGTAACTTTAATTACCGACCGAACTTTGATATCTACGACTGGATATTCAACCACATCCCCCACAATCCATCGCGGCTTGTGCGAGACATTGGACGGAATGATCACATGAGCGTCACATGCCCAGGGTGTTAGATCAGCATCAATCTGCCCTGAACGCAAAACCAGCAGCACAAGCAGGCAGGATACGGGTGGGTGAGTGTTAAGCTGTTGTTGTGGCGGTGAAACACGGCGTTTAACTAATTTTCAGTCCCAGGTTCTTGCTGAATAACAGGGTTGCTGTACTGAGGAATGCCTTGTCTGTCTTGGGTGTAATAAGTGATCTACAACTGGAAGACGAATTGATGAAATCAGTGTCAACACAATAGCTGTCCAGCCGGATTGTAGATACCTTTTAGTTAGCCAGATAGTCCATCTGATTATATTGAAATACCATTGTCATGTACATAGTCGAATTTAAAGAATTTAACTAATTTAATTTGACCTGTCAAAATACAGAATAAATTAGCTAGTTAGCTAGCTAGCTACTGCAGCTACAGTAACACTGAGGCGGTAGAGGGGCGCACCGGTGAAGCTTCAGCCTGCGTGGTTGTCCAGGACCTATTGTTGTCATCGCTGTGGGATGTTGCTTCGCGTTCCCTCTTTACACTCGGATTGCAGAGCTTTTGCGTTTTTTTCTTTGGATTATCGTCTCAGAAGCGGTGTGGGAAATGTACGTAGCTGCTGTTTGATTTTACGCGAACGCATCTAGCCTGTCTGCATGAAGTTACCTGTTAGCGAGCTAAGCTTGTTAGTGGCAAGATGAATTCATACGCCCTGAGTACCCACACAGCCGTAACAGACAGCGTGTAGTTTCTTTTTTCCGTGATTCCCTAACTTGCATGTCTCGCTCATCCTCGTACAGTCTATTCCACCTATACGAGGTCTGACTTGTATCTTTAAACCGGTGGGTTTTGTGAAGAGAGGAAGTAGACTGATATATATGTGTAACGACCATAAGGATGTTGGATATGACCATCTCACGTGATGGAGAGCGATCAGGCTTGCTGTGCGGTATTCCTGTTGGGTCTGTCATTGGTCAACTACCAAGTGAAGGAATGCTGACGCTGTGTTTGTGTGTGTGCGCGCTTGTGTGTGGCCATGACCGTACGCGTGTTTTGTGTATTGTGCATTGCCGTGCGTCCAGGGAAGCTGAGAGAGCGTTTGCGGTGGGGAACAGAGTCAGTTGAGAAGTGTGAACCCCCCGGGCAGGCTCCGTGCTGCCTCCCTCGTGAGGAACATTTTTATGCCCAGCACAGCACTACTCCTTGCTCTTTTTTTAAGGTTTGACGCACGCAGGTTTACTGTTAGTCACATGGCCGAGCGCTTTATGACAGCCCGCTGCAGTGTACCGGCATGGCCCGTGAGTTCCCCACCGCTCCCGTGCTGTTCCCCTGAGAACTGTTCCTATTGCATCGCAAATCTTGTACCTGCTTTCACGGGCTGCCTTCTGTTGTAGCTTTATAACCTCCTTTCAGCGTCAGGTGGCAGCTTTTTCCTGGTGCTGGCGGCTGTTGAGGTGACCTCATATTAAGCCTCCTGTCTTTTTCTCCTTCCTTTTCTCCACAGAAGAGCCATCAGGCGGCTGTGTTGACACTGAAGGACCTGAGCTGGGATCGTCTGCTTATGTGCTTTAATTCAGTGTAAAATGTCCTGAGGATGTGCGCTCTTTAAAAAAATATATAAAAAAAAAACCCCACCCTCTAAGCCACCAGCCTTCCAATCCCCACTCCAGCCTCCCCCCTTTAATGCGTCCAGGACTGCAGTGCTCTGATACAGAAGTGTGGAGAGAGAGTGTGTGTGTGAGAGAGATAGAGAGAAAAAGAGGGAGGGAGAAGAGAGAGGGTAAAACCTGTAACCTGTAAGGACAATCTCCCAGGCTGGGTGTGAGGAGAGAGAGAAAGTGACCCGTGAGGACTGCTCTGAGTCGGGCGCGTTGGGGGCAAGGGGAGGGAGAGGGGGCGAGGATGTCGCGGGCAGACATGGCGATTAACAGCGAGGTGGGAGACTGGGGCGGGAGCGATGACCCAGGCGAGCGGGCGTGGCTGCTTCAGAGCCCCAGCGTGGAGACGCGATCCGCCCAGGAGCCCGAAACACAGCGGCGGGGGGGCACCTCTGCCACTGGCGCCATCTTCATCGTGGTCAACGCCGCCCTGGGGGCCGGCCTGCTCAACTTCCCCGCAGCCTTCAACACGGCTGGGGGCGTGACCTCTGGAGTCGTCCTGCAGATGGTAAGAGCTCTGAACACTACACCAGTGGCACCTCTGTACACAGACATGAGACAGATACCTGACATGGGGGTACCTGCCGTGAGACTGCGGTGTAGAGTAGAGAACAGTACCTGCTTCCAGTCCCAAATTCACACCTTGAGCAATATTCTTTACTTCTTATGCGTCAGCAAAGCATCCCTCTGTAGAAATGTGAACAGTGACGCGAACAAAGGACGTTAATGAAATTAATTAAATTAATAACACAGAGCAGTTCAATGTTTATCTGCCTCTTTGTGTCAAAGAACTTTGGGTCAGTTATCTGTGGTCTGCACAGCTTTGAAGGAGAACAGACAGAGAAAGTGTTTGCAAGAGACTTGCGACCTTGTGAAACCCCTCTTAAGTGTTCAATAAGTTAGCCATTGCATATTATTGATTATTACTCTGTGGCTTTAAACTGCCTCGAGCAAAAGTCTTTAATAAGCATCAGTCCGCTCTCCAGAAATGCAGAGCGGACTGCTTATGCAATGCTTATTCCCCAGACCACTTGTACTGGATACAGAATGGTCTTTTATTGATCCACAACTTAAATCTGAATGAACCAAGAGCAATAAATGGAAAGAAGAGAAAAAAGCTGATCGCTGGCGTCAGGGGTCTACTTGTTATAGCGCATGGAGTAGCAACAATATCTGGGACAAGAAAGATGCTTCTTTATAGCTCAAACATCCCATTGTTCATGTTCTGCCAAAAACGATTTCAACAAAATTGATCCAAGGGAATAAAGGGATTTTTTAGTAATTTGTGTGTATTGATCAGCCAAGATCTTATACAGTTTCACACTGTACTTCATGTAGTTTTCCCTGCTTTACAATCTATTTTTTTGGTGGTTCAAGATGAAACACATGCAGTCACGTCCTGTCTCTCCCTCCTGCAGTGCATGCTGGTCTTTATCATCAGCGGGCTGGTGATCCTGGCCTACTGCTCCCAGGTCAGCAATGAGACCACCTACCAGGAGGTGGTGCGTGTGGTGTGCGGCCGCGTGACCGGTGTCATCTGCGAGGTGGCCATCGCCGTGTACACCTTTGGCACCTGTATCGCCTTCCTCATCATCATCGGGGATCAGCTGGACAAGCGTGAGTGCGTCCGTCGCTGGCGCGGAGCCGGTCCCGTGCTGCAGACGCGCAGCGCTCTGAAACGGAGCCGGGGGCCGTTCTGCTGCGATGTTCCAAACACACCGTCCCCCAGCGTCCCTGAGAAACGTCAGCTGTCGCTGTCTGTTCCACATCATTTGGATTGTACACTTTTTTTTTTTTTTGGAGGGTGACGGCTAAATATGTGATTATCCTCTGCTTCTTTGTCCTTTTTTGTTGGCTACAGTCAAAGATATTTTCAAAAACAGCAGCAGCTGAGAACAAGCTCTCTCCCTTCAGGGATTATAGCGTATGCATTCTGAAGGGCCACAGTGTGAAGAGCAGATAGGACACGATGGGGAGTTTTTCCTCCAGAGCCTTTGACAGCCTGGCCTGCGTTTCTGATCCAGTGGCTGTCATTACGCTGTCCGCAGTTAGATTACCCAGCTGTCACTGGTCTCAGGCCCCGGGGGTCTCTGTGTCAGACTCACCCAGAGAATAAGTGGCTCTGGGATTGACCGGTCTGGTCTGTGGCTCACTGTCTGTCCTCTGCACTTGGAAAGTTACACAACGGCTAACTCATAAAGGGAAGGTTATACGGTGCTTTTAGGTGGACAGCAGTGTGAAGCATTGATCGGGGTAGCGTTGTGGAGCAGTGATCAGAGCAACGGTCAGGGCATCAGTGTGGAGCAGCGGTCAGAGCAGCATGTGGGCATTTCCAGATGCAATGCAATGGTTCTGTGGCTAAAACCCTGGTTGTTTTTCTTGCTCAGATGATGATACTGTGGAAGTCATGCATGTGCTGAAGTTTAATTTCCTCTCGATTTGGCTGAATTGTGTTATCTACCAAAGACGTTGAAGTAGGACGTGCCCTGCGGTTTATCTTTTATATTTGTCTCTTGCTGCCACCAGGGGGCAGAAGGGAAATCTTTATTGCATTTTTGCCTGTCTCCCTGTCTCTGTTTGAGCAAATGTTGCCCTTACGTGAGTCATTCAGTTGCTGCCACCCGGGTGATTTCATTGCTGGTGCTAAGGCCTCATTGCCATCCTATTATGCTTTGGCTTCTATGGCATGAGTTGTGAATATGAAATGTAATCTCCCAATGGCTCTTGGTATGACATAATAGTAAGTAGAGTGTGACTGTCCCCCCCCCCCCTTTTGTAGTGATTGCAGCCATGGCCCATGAGCCGGAGGGAGAGCTCAGCACTGCGTGGTACACCGACCGCAGGTTCACCATCGTCCTGACCTCCGTGCTGATCATCCTGCCCCTCTCCATCCCCAAAGAGATCGGCTTCCAGAAGTATGCCAGGTGGGACCCAGCAAACCCCAAACACAGCCTTGAGCCTTGATTTTAATAGTTTGTTGGGATATGTGTCTACACATCCATAGCTACTATTTAGTTGCTATTTTTCCCATACACAGTGCGTTGAGTGTCCTCGGCACCTGGTACGTCACCATTGTGGTCATCATCAAGTACATCTGGCCAGACAAGGAGGTTACCCCAGGGTTCATCCCCACCAGGTAAGCCTCATCCTCACTGGAGCCACCCAACCTCCATCTTATTCAGGACTACATTTCTCAGACTGCTGCTGGAGCTCAGCTGTTGTACTGGGGCATAGAGGATGTTAGTTGTATTCTCCTTGGTGTGGAGACATTGAGGTATTTTCAGTACCAGCATTATGCTGGCATTTTCAGGCATGGAAGTGGACAGGTCATTAGACCCATGTCGGCGGGGATCTAATCAGTAAAGGTTACGGATTCCCAGAGAGAGGCCTAGCATAAGGCCCTAGCCATTCCCTGTGGTATTTCCCTTCCTAAAGAGAGCAGGTTTAATTAAGCAGAGACGGAATGATCGATGATCTGGGCCGGGCTTCCATAAAGGAACTCCTCATTAAGGAGGACTCTCTTCATGGCTGTTTTGCAGACTGGCCTGCATGCAGTACTGAAATGATAAGATTTCCAGTCTCGTACAAGTGCTCACAGTTATACAGCTGAATTGTGTGTTGCTGTAGTTTCTCTATGATTGACATACACCATTCCTCTCTCTCTTGCTTGCAGTCCCTCCTCCTGGACGGCCGTCTTCAACGCTATGCCCACCATTTGTTTCGGCTTCCAGGTACCTTTAACTGTTCTGCAGTAGCTCTGTGTGTTTGAGTGTGTGTGTTTGTGTGTGTGTGTGTATTTCAGTAGAGATGGACCTGTGTGTGTGTGTGTCTGTGTATGTGTGTATGTATTTCAGTAGAGACGAACATGTGTGTGTGTATTTCAGTATATTGACCTGTGTGTATGTGTGTGTGTGTGTGTGTGTATATTTCAGTAGAGATGGACCAGTGTGCGTGTGTCTTTCTGTGTTTCAGTAGACTGACGTGTGTGTGTGTCTCTGTTTCAGTGCCATGTGAGCAGCGTGCCCGTCTTTAACAGCATGAGGAGGCGGGAGATCCGCTCCTGGGGAGGGGTGGTGACGGTTGGCATGATCATCTGTCTGTTCGTCTACACGGGCACAGGTCTGCCACGCTCCTTCTGCCTCTCTCCTGATACTAACAACCACACTGCGTCTCTTCCATTAATCAGATCTGCAAGGCAGTCTGTCTGTTGTACCAATTTGCTTTGGGAATCAATCATTTTATTATGTAGCAGAGGGTAGATTGATCCAAGTTCCTGTCAGAGCCGGATATAAATGCGTGGTCTGTCAAAGTTAAGTTGGCTTAGTTAACTTATCAAAATACTGACAGAGGATATATGTGTTATTCCTTTAATGCATTAAGGCATTTCTGACTGCTTAGCTGAAGAACCAATCAGTCTTTATGGAACTTTATGGAATGGAAGATGCTTCCAGCGTGTGATTGGTGGGTCAGTGTGAGTGACTGAGAGGTGATGACCTCGTTTTCCCAGGTGTCTGTGGCTTCCTATCCTTCGGCTCGGATGTTAGCCAGGACGTGCTGATGTCATACCCCTCCAACGACATCGCGGTGGCCGTCGCCAGGGCCTTCATCATCATCTGCGTGGTGACGTCCTATCCCATCCTGCACTTCTGCGGCAGGTATGAGCTCACTGAGTCTGTCTGCGAGCGTCCAATGGGAATGCAAGACCAGAAGAAAGATTATCCTTACCTTTTCTCACAGTATGTAGCGTCTGGACATGTAATCACACAAACACAAGTGTATATAAAATCCACCTGATAATGTCAAGACTCTTTTGAGTGACCATTACACACTGTCCATGATGGCAAGAGGGAGCAAAACATCACCCCTTTCACTTTTAATGACAGAGTCCTGCTCCTGTTGCCTCTCAGCTTTAGCAGTGTAGCAATTGAAATGCCACGTTTTTAACAGCTGGGGTAAGTGGGTTGGTTCCACATTGTTGCGTGGGGCAGCCGCTGTAGGTGCAGACAGCAGTGATTGGCTGACAGGTGTGTGACCCCACGTGACGCCACAGTGCTGCCCTCCCCCTCCTGTCCTGCAGGGCGGTGCTGGAGGGCCTGTGGCTGCGTTTCCGAGACGAGCCCGTGGAGGTGGACGTGGGGCGGGAGCGCCGGCGCCGGGTGATCCAGACCGTCACCTGGTTCTTCCTCACACTCATCCTCGCGCTCTTCATCCCTGACATCGGCCGTGTCATCTCCCTCATCGGGGGGCTTGCCGCCTGCTTCATCTTCGTCTTCCCAGGTGCAACTTCACCCTCCTCCTCCTGCTCCTCCTCCTCCTCCTCCTCCTCCTCCTGCTCCTCCTCCTCCTCCTCCTCCTCCTCCCTGGAGCAGTGGTGTCTGCTGAGCTGCAAACAGAAGGAAACACAGCTTCACTCCATAATTATCCTGAATCTGCCTTTGATTGTTTTCCCTTGAGGATCAGTGCTGAGGCTCGTTCCTTTGCAGCTTTTTTTCCTTACTTGATTGCACCGGTGTGACACCATTACCTCTGAGCGAGTCATATGAAATTGTTTTAGTTATAACAATGGGGGAAAACAGTATATCTGTTCAGTTATATCCTAATCTCCAGGCTCTTTTATAATTAAAAATAAATGATTACAGGCCAGGAGCAGAAATGCACTGTAATGGTGCAACATCGGACACAGTTAATTGGAGAGGAATCTAACGAGTGTTGATGAGTGACTCTTACTTAAATTGGCATGCTTGTTGGATACGAAAAAGCACGAAAAAAGCAGTTAACGGTAAGTTCTCTGCCTCCTATCCTACGTGCTCACAGGCCTCCTCTCTGCCTCTGTTTCCTCTTTTCCTCTTATTTCTCTTCCTCTTTTTCTCTTTCTTTTCCTCTTCTTCTTCCTCGTCCCTCCCCCGCAGCTCTCCCGGTTCTGCTCGCTGTGTCCAGTGTGCTGACTCGGGATTCGTTTGCTCTGGTCTGGCTCCCTGCTTTCGCTCAGACGCTGTGTGGGCGTGTGTAAACCTGCTCAGTGATGGTGGCTAACACTTTCTCTCTCGCTCAGGGCTGTGTCTGATTCAAGCCAAGCTGTCTGAGATTCAGGAGGTCAGACCTGGGAGGTAGGTCCCACCTGGCCCCGCTCTCTCTGCTCCCTGTGGCATAGTCTTTGCACTCCAGACCTAAACTGTGCTCTCGGAGTGAGTCCATATTGTCCTGATTGTTAACTTTTTTCTAACATACGTGGTTGTTTACAGTTAAAATCTGTGAGCACTAATGAGATCTTGAACACCTGGTAAGGGAGGGATCAGAGGTCGCTGATCTCTGAGAGGATCTGTGTTTGCTGTGAGTTATAGTAACGTTATGCTCACACTCACTGGTCTGACACTGTTGCTCACTGTGGCTCTGTATAAGAGCATCTGCTAAGTTAATGTAATGTAATGTAAAATCACTGTGCTGTGCCATCTCTGAGAGGATGTGCGTTTGCTCTTTCGGCAGCTGGTGGGGGCTGGTGTCCTACGGTGTCTTCATGGTGACCGTCGGAGCTTTCATCTTTGGCCAGACCACGACCAGCGCCATCTACCGTGACGTCATCCACCACAACAGCCAATAGGGAGCTGGCCGGGAGGAGGGAGAGGGAGAGGGAGAGGGAGGAGAGAGGAGAGAAAAAGGGGGAGAGCCGTAAGCAGAGAAGGGAGCAGAGAGAGAAAGAGCGGTGACACTGCTGCACAGACTGGCCACAGAGAGCAGAGGGGGGTCAGTCTCGCCACCCAGAGTCCCCTTCGCTGCAGACGTCTGCGCTCGCCCTCTCCCTGACCTCGGCCTCACAGACCTGCCTCCAACACTGCCTCCTGCATGCACCCTGACCCCCTGGGTAGCCCTGGAGGAGGTCTCTCCCCCCCCCCCCCCCCCCCCAGCTGATCCCAGTACAGTCACTGCTTCTGCTCCACTCCTCTCTGGCCTTTTGTCGCAGTGGACCCCATGCACAGAGAGAAATGAGGAAAAGGCAAGGCTCTCGACTCGGTTCGGCTCATCATCCTGTAAGATTAATTGGGTTTGTTCTGGCCCTCGTTTCTGAGCAAACGCTGGCACACGCTGGACTCATGATTAGACTGAACCAATCGAAGCTGGGTTTGATTGACAGAGCTGGGGGTGGTGCAAGGGTTGGTGGGAAAATAATGGAATCCAGCTTGGAAGAATTATTTGTCTGAAGAGACATTTCCCTCTGCTTCATGAGAAGAACCACCTGACTCCAAGGACAAATACTTCATTTTACATTATACTGTTGACTGGATGCTGTTTTAAGTGTGGTATTTTCCTTATATTGATCAGGGCCTCCTGGTTGTGATAAATACAGACTGGCAGCAAAGTACCATAATGCCAGACAGGAATGTGGTGTGTGGCTGCTGTAGTTCCAACTCCAGACAGCAGGGGGCACCAGGCTTTTACATGCAGGGATGTTTGCATATGGGTACTCCCTTCTCAGTGCAATATTAGCAGACTACACACTAACAGAGCTGAGAGTACCGGCTCTGGGTTTGTTTTAACTTGATGATTATACTTTGTTTAATTTAATTTGTTTAATTTACCTCATCAGGGGCTGGGTTTGATAAAAGGCCAAAAAGAGATCATAGGAATCTGTTAATGTTGGTAACAGATGATTGACACAGGTGTTATGAAATGATTGTTTTATTGATTTTTTTTTTGTTGTTGTCATTGCTCCTGTGACCAACTCAAACCATCCACATAATGCCCCACCCATGTTTAGAAATACCACAGTAATTGTTTCCGAATTCCCAGATGCCTTTTATTATGTTGTGTTTTTTTTTTTTTTTAGATTTTAGTTTTTTTAGATTTGTCATTTGTCCCAGTCTATGAGGGAGAGATGAGTATTTATAGATGTCAACTGTGTAGATGAGAGAACAATTTTTAAATATCTCAAACTTTTTGCCAGAACAACAAAAATTCAGTTCTCGAGATTTTGTCACGCCTGTGATGGTGACTCATGAATGTGGATGAATTTGTCATTGTGCATTCCAGAATGTACAGGAGACGCAGGGGCACACAGAATACAGTACACAGGCCATAAATGAAGGGATTTACCTTACTCAAATGCTGCAGCCCTGTCTGTTTCAGAGAATGGGTTTAAATCGATACTTTTACCCAGATAGTTATAACGCAGATGTGCTGACACCAGTACAGCTGGCAGCCTTCGTCTCTTTCTCAGTTTTGATTAGTAGGTGGTTTTTATGAAGCTCTAAGCCACGGCTAGAGACTCAGTGAGTAATGCAGCTGTGAATAATTAATATAATCAAGGGAATATTGCATTCTGGTTAATAGCCGTCTCCGTACTGTGTCAGAAATATCCAAACCGGCTGTAACTGGATCGAGGAAAAAGGAGTAATTCCAGGATAAATTACTGCTGCTCATAAACGGTTGTGTTTTTTAATTTTCTGTTGGAATCAAGGGAAATCTTCATTTGCTCAATGGAGAACAAATGGTGTGATTTTGTTTACTTGAATTTAGCCCCTGTCATTGTTTGCCTTGTTTTATGTGGATGTCATTCTGTTCCCTGAACTGACCCCCCAGTCCCACCTGCTGCATGTTTTCTGACCTGGCAAACGGCTCCAACGCATGACAATCTCACTGCCCCCTGGATTAGGATGGAGCCCTAACATTTAAACACTCAAACTCCTTAGCACCTTTTACTTTCATTGACTTTGCAATCCACAGCTGTATCCATCAGTGATGGTGTAGCTTTTCCACAGCAGCCTGTCTCCAGGTTGATGGGGACAGCAGCAGGTGTACTGGTGTGGTGTGTTTCGTTTGGGACATGCGTCCAGCGAGTCGCGCACAGTGGTGATATACGCCTGGCATCGATGACCCTGGTGCTTGTCCCACTTTTTCTCTTAGTTCACTCCTCTGTCTTTTAATCAGAGTGTGAGTGTGTCCACTGAAGCATGACAGTTTCTTTTGCCAATTGTTTTTGTACTTTCTCCTTTTCTTTCCCCAAGATTTTTCCCCATAAAAAAGTCTGTTCAACAACAATAAAGGGAATTCAGTCAATGGCTCAAATAGTGGCAAGTGACCTTTTTTAACAGACAATGAAATGCATTTCTATTTAAAATACAATACCCAAAATTTTCCAGTCTTTGTTTTTTAACGTTTATGTCTCACAAGGTGATTTATAGCAGATACTGGTTGCTCAGTCCTAGAACATACTAATTGTTCAACAGGAAGAGGCAGGCCTGTAACAGCATGTGACAGACACCATCAGCAGACAGCAGTCTGAAATGTGTCTGCTACTGCAGGGTGTGGGCCACATGGTCCCCCGGGACAAGCCATGCCCTGCCCTGAAAATTTTGGGTGGGTGGACTCTCTCACTGCTATTGAGTCTCGAGTCTCCTGAATAACTTATGTTTCCTGTCAATATGTGGGTGTACTGGAACCACAAACAGGAATGTCTGCTGTGAAAGCTTATTTTAAGAATGTCCGTTTCCATGCTCATACATAATTTAATTCCACATGCGAATGAACTGAGCAACTTTATAATTAATTTAGGAGACCTATCTGTCTATTCGTGTGCGTGTGTGCGTGTGTGTGCGCACTGTTTTATTTAGTTGTGTATAAAGCTGCCATGCTGTCATATTTCTACAAATATGGGGTTTGCCAAGAATTTACCAAGACAGCGTTTATTAGAAAAACAAAATTACAGGCAAAAATTTGTCAAGAAAATTGTGACAAACGAAATTACACCGAGTGCTTGATTGTATTAAATGAGGAAATTCATCCACCGAAGCTCCATACGTCAGACATCTGCAACAGTGGTCTGGGAGAACGAGGCCTCATAAACCCCATATGGGGTGGAGCTGTAATATGATGTCAGCCATTAGCTTGTTTTACCCAATCAAAAGACTGTGCTTTTAACAACAAATACTATGATTGGCTCATCGTGGCGAGTCAGTGGTAGCACGATAGCCCCGCCCCGCCCCCCCCCCCCCCCCATTTTGAGATTTGAGAAGCTTCACTCCCTATTCTGTTATTCTGAAAAACTTTCCCACGTATAAGGCAGCAGATTTCCTCTTCCTCTTGGCCTGATACACAGCAAATTCCTACAACCACTGCCCTACCTGGGACACAGGTGCGACTGCCTCATCACGACGGTCCCTCCAACGACAGACCAAATTAACTGACACCGCGCCATCAGAAGACAACATTAATGATGACTGGCAGAAATGGTGACTGAAGTATAAGTGTGAAAGGCCACCCTTTAAATTATTATGTGACACAGAATAACGACTAAATGAGCCAGAATCGGGAAATTATCAAACGCAAATGTTTGAATGGACTGACTGATTCAGCTCAGCACAGATTCATTATTTACATTCATTTTCTGTAAAGTGCAGTTAAACGAACTATGTCTACACAGGGATAGGAACCTTTTTTCCTTCATATTAAGCATCTTATTTCTTGTTCTGTTCCACATCATCCTTCCTGAGGTATTCAGATCAGACATCTAGTACTAAACATACTGCAGAACCACCCGCAATATCAACACATGGGAGTTCATACATAAAGCATTACCCTCATCTTAAATTTAACACCTGATATTTTTTTTCCCTCCAAAAGTGGAAAAACTAGGTCACACCTCACCAGGAAACAGGAAGCAGAAACTGAACGTCATTGGTTATTTCACCATAAGTATTCATAAATTTCAACCTCAAATATTATATCATCCACCCTCTGTGACTGGTTAAAAAAGAAAAAGAATTGATGAATCCAGGATGGTGCTAAATAACCCTTATTGCCTTCAGGCTATGTAAACTGGGCTTATCTTTTTAGGCTTCACCACCAAATATCCAAATTGACTGATTGATCATTTTCTTAGGCTGGTGTGAAATCAAAAACGCACCAAACCATAAATCATTAATCATAAGCACTGCCATAATCACAGTGTGCACACTCGGTGCTGCTCATTGTTCTGTGTCTGTGATTATCGCTGCGTTGATACATAAAGCTGTTACAGAGAGGGGTCACAGACATTCTGACAGGGCGGGGGAGGGCGGGCAGGAAGAAGATCTGGAGCATGCTCAGTAGGGAGTGCTGGACAGGAAGGACTGGAACATGTGGAAGGCGGGTCCCGGAGCCCACTGTGGAACCATGTGACCTGCACCCTGAGAAAGAAAGAATCATGGGAAATGATTGACAAGAGATACTGCTGGTACTGAAGTGGTTTGATAAACAGATTACCGACTCTCCATCTCTCTGCTCATGACTATTTATAGGTAGATAGGCCTGGAACTCAATCTGACTCTAGATGAATGGCAGATAGAATAAATCAAGGCATATCGATAGTGATCAGTGTCAGAACCAAGCAGGTCTCACTGCTATTGGATGTTTATCAGCACCAGCCTGTACTAGAACTCTTTAGATGAAACAATGCAGGGTCAGAACTATCCATAGGAAGAACTGAGAGTCCTGAAAGCAAAAATGTCAGGAAGCCTCATACTACTGAATTAATGTTACTGAACATCCAGAACGTATAACAAAACTATTTACAGGTACTGTTTGCAGTGTGATTAATATGTTGTATTGATCAGTTAGAAATGAAAATGTTAGTCTTTCTTCTAAATATATAATATTAACTAATATAATTGTTAATGCATTTGTATGTTCTCAGCTGTTATGAAATGATCGACAGGCTAATTCTAATTCATGATCATGTGTGTACTCGTGTAATGTATGTATCAAAACATAAAACTCTAATTTAAAAAAAATTACTGACCAGGCTCAAAATGCCAATATTTCAAGACATACACAATCAACCTTTTCAACCACAGAAAAACATATAAAGTCTGAAATTTAGATCAAAGAGGTCACTCACTTTGACTGTTAGGAAGGTGATGTTACCAAACTGCTGGTAAAACCCAGCAATTTGGCTGTCGAAAAGCCAGCGCTGGTAGCTGGCGGTTGTCTGGAAATGGAAACAAAAAGCAGTTATATCAGAGAGCACAGAAGGGGAACAGAAAAAAGGGAAAACAAAAAAATAAGGAAAAAAAGAAACCTATAAAAACTGGCATAGGATTTTGCCACCTTTGTTTGACCCTGTTAATAATGAACAAATGAATAGCTAATAAATGTCATGATGCTTGAGCTAAGGTTTCCTTATGATGATCAAAGCTTGTCGTTTTCCCCACCAAAACCTCATCATGGTGAAGCTCACCAAACCGCATCAACCCAACAACGGGGTCTATTTAGAAACTGTGAAACATTGCTGCGGAAAATAATTACCAGAAACCAGAACACCTGTCAGATGTCATAAAACACATCACCAAATGCGCAGAATCAACGCTGGTTTCGACTTTCAATTTCAGTTTGCAAGAAAATTTGAAGCGGTAACTAAGCACCAGCCGGTGACAAACCCCTGACTGCAGCCATACGTAAGCCCCCTAACCCCACTCCCAACCCCCCAGGCATCTGCATAACCACTACCCCCCCACCTCCATACCTTCATGTTGAGCTGCTCCACGAACCACTGGTCCCCCAGGAAGTTGCAGGCCATGTCAGTGTCCCCGTTGTACACCAGCGCCCTCACACCCAGGCCGAGCAGCTTCAGGTACACGTCCCTCACCGTCCTGTACTTGTTTACATACTGGCTGCCCACGTCATCGCTGCACAGAAAGAGCACAGAGCCGGGTCTGAAGCCAGCGCCCTACAGCGCATTACAACCC